>NW_006159596.1:2899657-3002191 GCF_000334495.1 Tupaia belangeri chinensis | reverse complement strand
TCCCTACAACTTTAAATTTCACCAATTATAATTTCGGCTCTTGAAGCAAAGATGAGATGCAAAGGGGGGAGGTTGTTTTGTCAGGGGACTTCTTAAGAGCCCACTTGACTGGAAGCTGTTATTGGTTCTACATGTCATCTGGTTGTCATGTGTCCCTCATGACCATGAACTAACAAAAATAGTGAGACCATCAGCCATGCGGGGATCTAGCCACCTTAGCCACTTGCCACCTGGTGGCCCCGTATCTGCTTTCTTATTATATTCCTTGCATCACTTGCCTTTTTACTTCCCTGTTACCAATCGGGATTGCTTTTAAGAGAACCTGAATTGAGTTGCAAAACTGTTTGCAAAGCAAAGATTTTTTTTGCAAAGCAAGGTTTTAAACCTTGGAAAGTGTGTCCTCTGGGTGACAAACGAAAATATAGCTAACAATAAATAGCCCTATTCTTCCTGATGGAAAAGTTCACTCATTTTGCTGTACCCAATTATCTTCTCTCCTTATTTTACTGTATTAATGCAATTCATTTTCTTTTTCTTTTTCGTAAGCTTATAGTGACTCTCTTACTCTGCCCCAATTCACTTTACAAATTGTTCATTGCTCTGGTTTACTATACTTTTATTCTATAGTTCCCATATAAAAGAACTTTTCTTAATAAAAAAGGAAATGGTCTGTTGCTTGTTTGCCCCTTTCAGAATGTGTAACCTTTTTATTTTCATCTCCCAGAATAAATAGGTTCATCTATGCACTTCTTTATATAAATTGTGGGATATTGAAGGAATGCAATACATTTTAAACAACAGTGTTTGAACTCTGCACAATTTATCTCATCATGCCTCACAGAGCAATGCACTTTTCTGACCACAAATTGTCAAACTTCTCCTAAGCAGGGAGATGTACACCACCCGAGTATCCCACAGCATAGTCAAGGACGTCATGATTGCCCTTCTTCATCATTCCCCTTGTAATTGTTCTGATAGTGATTTAGAGTCAACACACACTGTAAACAATTGGTGCATCTATTAGCGTTAAAAAGGAATACTTAGTCAACATGTCCATTATAACCCTATGCAGGAACCAAAGCCTGGGACCTTATATCTTAAGTTAATGTAACACTCTGAACCTATCTAATTGGTCAGCTATGCTCTAGGATTCTTTGCTTTAGTTGTTATTCTGTCTGGAGTTTGAGTATCCTGTCATTTGGGTGCAAACTGAGAACTTCTCTTCCTTATTTTCATCCTCTCCTCTGCTTCCCTTTGGTCATGAACCCCATTTACTTCCACTGATTAATTATTTCTTCTTTCACAATTGTTGTGTCATGAAAGCCAATCTTTGGAAAAGTTGAGAGTGAGATTAATGTTCACAAAAACTGTGAAGAAGACCTCAGAGGAAGATGGGGCCATACTGCATTGTATTCCCCTTGAAACAATGCAAAGGCAGCTACGAACATTGGAAAGCAAGTCACATTTTTTGCTCACCATCCATTATTCTTGCATTTAACAGAACATTAAAAGTCTACAGCTTCTGAATTTATTAGCTTGGTATTTAGCATGTTTCATGTACAAAATAGCAAAGAAGGTTCATTATTGCTGGTTAAATTAGCCTCATGAAAATGTTGTTGGTAAAAGGTTAAGAAATAAATAAGAGATCTAACTGAGAAGCGTCTTAGACTATTTATCACTATATTTTTTAAAAGGCATTCTGATCATTTAAATTAACTTGGCTAAAGGCTAGAGGATTAGATAAAAGTTAATAATTAAAATCTAAATGGCGTATTAGGTCCTCCTTCTGATAAAGGGGAAACAAGACATGCAAACAGTATATGCTTAAAGTGTCCTCTGGGAGAAACGGAGGCCAATAAAACCATACCTAGTAATACCATTTATTCTTTAAGCTTTTAAGAAGGGATGATAGCTATAATATATATAAACTGGATTACCTTACTGTCACAGGTTTCTTTTAGACAGAGAGTCCTTTCCACAGTCTCTGATGTTTAGAGGGTTGAAGTCTGTAACTGAGTCATCTTTATGCTGAAATTTCAGTACTTCTTTTTTAGCTGAATGTTGTCTTAACTGAATATAGTATGTCTTCCATCTTCATGAAAATTTTAATGAGGAATTTAACCTTTTTTTTGTTTCTGCCCTTTGATACAATCTGTACGATCTAAACTAGTTACCTTTTCCATTGTGTTCAAATGATTATTTCCCGTTTTAAGCTAATATGTTCATACGACATTCCTGAAAAGGATGGTAGAACTATTTAAGATCAGCTCGACAACCCTGATTAAGGATTCTGTGCCTATGGATTTAACATGGAAATGAAGGACTTCTCTTCTTTTTCATTCTTCACAGAAACCAAGAGCTAAAAGAACTTGGTGAACTTTCTCCACACTGGGACAATCTAAGGAAAAATGTCCTCACTCATTGCGATCAGATGGTGAAAATGTACCAAGACATTCTGACAGAACTCAGCAAAGAAACAGGTTTGAAAGCAACAGCTTTTACTTACTCCCTGTGAATTGTATTTCATATATGTTACATGAAAACAATCATGAATGTTGTTATAGAGTTAGTTGAGCCAATTTTTTTTTTTTAATTTTATTTTGCCAGAGGGCATGTGCGCTTGCTGGAGTCAGAGAAAAGAGTTTTGGGAAAGAGGAAGCATCCCTCATGGGGCATGGTCAGGCTGCAATCCTCTTTCCTCCATTACTTTCTCCTTTCAGGATTTTGGACACATATGTACCCAGTATGTTTCTTGAGCCACCAGGCCTGAGACTTAAATCATGCTGTCAGCCATGTGGGAAGCAGGCACCTTAACTACCAAACCAATGGCTGGCCAAGCCAGAGATCAAAAAACAAAAAAAAAACAACAAAAACAAAATCCCTTTTCTGTCTAGCTCTTAACATTTTTTAAAAGAATTACTGATTTAATTTTATTTTTTCATTCATTTACTTTAATTTGACTAGAGAGAGAGAGAGAAAGCAAGCCACCAGATCTGGGACTTGAACTGTAGTTGGCCATGTGGGAGTATCCAGTGCCTTAACTGCCATGTCACGTGCTCTAAACATTTTGAAGACAAAAACTGCCCTATTCTATCTTTTGGTATTAGTATAAGAATACTGAGATCATTTAAATTTTTTATTTAGAAAGTCTATTTCAAGTTTTTAAAGGCATGTATGTTCCCTAGAGAGAGAGAGAGAGAATAAAACATTTCTGGGACCAGCAATTGGCGTAATGGCTATGTCACTGGACTCCCATGTAGTCAACTGCAGTTCTAGTCCCTGACCCAGTGGCTTAAACTCACGCCTAATGTGTGTGCATGCATGTCCAAGATCCTGAGAGGAGAATGGAGGAGAAGGGATTGCAGAGTGGCCATCCTCCCTGAGGGGAGTGATCTCTCTCGCTTTCTGTCTCTCTTTCTGGCAAGCGCATGTGCCCTATAGCAAAAACCTCCCCCCAAAAAAGAAAAACAAAACACTTCCTATGGGCATTGTCATACCACAATCCCTTCTCCATCGATCCTTCCTTTCAGGATTTTGGATACACACTCACACATGGCCAGCCTGTGTGTTCAAGCCACCGGGTTTAGAACTCACACTGCACAGTCATCTGTGTGGAATCCAGCTTCCTTAACCAACACTGCTGGCTGGCCTGATATCTTTTTTTTTTCCTTTTAATTGAACTGGAGATTTTTTAAATTGAATTTATGATAAATGCATGATATATTTCTCTTCTGTGAATTCTTGTAACTTTTTTCTGTCAAATGTAGTCAACATATATGCGCACATACATACACACACTTATCACATTTATTTACTAATAACGTTTAATTTATTTCCACCTAGGGTCCTCTTTTAAATCAAGCAGCAGCAAAGGAGAGAAAACATTAGAATTTGTTCCAGTAAATCTGCATCTGCAGAGAATGCACGTTCACAGCCCTCACTTAAAAGGTATAATATATTATTCTTCAAAAAACAGCAAATGATGTTATTGCAAGTGCTTTAAAAAAAAAAAACTTGACTATTGGTAGAATTAAAAAACTTAATGGCCATGAAGGTGAAGATAAAATAATTATAGCTAATTATGACCCCAAATACTACGAAAGAGATGACAACTACATGTAGATGTATTTCCAGGCGAGTCTTGTGAATGTGGCACCAGAGTAAGAGATGAAAATTAAATAGTATTGATGATGGAGAATTAACAACAATTGTGCTCCTGTTTAGAGAAATTAAAATAAAACACAACTTGATTATTTTTTTAATGTACCTTGAGTAAACCAAAACTCAGAGTTGAACATGTTTGCTGTTTCTCCAACCTAGTTGACTGTCTGCAGAAGCATTCCCTTCTGAATGGGAACAAGTGAAGGTTCATTAGGTAGAATATGATAGAATATGGTGGAATATTTGATGTACTTATCTATAAAAACATTTGTCAAGGAACAATTTATAGCTTTTCATTAAATACTTGACTGAGTCCAGTGTGACTGATATGATATCATCTATACTATCCATCTACTTAATCCCTTGCCATTTCTCAATAAAATATGGAGATAGTGTGGGAAGAGGGTGGGAAAAGGCAGAGTGAGAGGAAGGGAATGGAGGAGACAAATAGACAAGTCATTTACGGAACGCAGAAATGGATGATTATCTGTTGATGATAACATGTATGGTATCTTCAACTGGACTGGTGTGAAGTGTATTTATATTAGGTAAATTCACTTTAAAAGTTGTAGTGATGTACAATGACTGAATATATAAAATGAATTAAAAATTTTTAAAAAGACCAGCAGTTAGTGTAATGGCTATGTCGCTGGACTCCCATGTAGTTGACCACGGTTCGCGTCCTGGACCCGGTGGCTTAAAACTCACACAGGGTGTGTGTTCATTCATGCCTAAGATCCTGAGAGGAGAATGGAGGAGAAAGGATTGTGGCGTGGCCATCCCCCCTGGAGGGGTGATTTCTCACTTTTGGTCTCTCTGTCTCTGTCTGTCTGGCAAGCGCACATGCCCTATAGCAAAAACCTCTCCAAAAAATAAATAAATATTTAAAAAAAAGAAAAAAAGAAAAAAACTGTTTTAAAATACTTTTATCATTTCCCTCTGTGTTTAACTTATTGCTCTATCAATTTTCTATGCATGTCCAGGGTGATAATGTACCCTGTTTACTAGCAGAAGTCTCCCTTAATGCCTATTGTCCCAGCATCATTGTTTATAATGTGCCTCCCCCATTCATTTCCTCTCTCCAAAACTTCCCTATTTGAATGACAAATGCAGTGGCCACCCTACTGGTCCCATTCTCTAATGCCCTAAAAATTTACTTACTTAAATGATCAAGTCCTTCATGAGCACATTAGCACACATACCAATATACATAGAGAGATGTGAAGACTTAATATCACACCCTGTTTTGTAGCCTTTGTCAAAATACAGTCAGTACAGGTTTAGCACAATTTAAATGACAGAACCCTTGTGCACATTGGTACAAATGTAAATTAGTGCAGGCACTAGGAAAGAAGTACTCCTCAAGTTACTCAAAAAGTTAAAAATGCAAGTAGCACATATTAGTAATCCTAATTCTGGGTATTTAGCCAAAAGAAATAAAATCAGAATCTCAAAGAGGTATCGACACTCTCACATCATTGCAGCATGATTCACAATAGCCAAGACATGGAAGAAACCTAAATGCCCATTGATGGATGAATGAATAAAGAAATGTCCTATGTATAAAAAATGGATTATTCATCCTTAAAAAGGAGGAACTCCTGCCAGTGGAGACAACTTGGATGAACCTGGAGTACATTTTAAGTGAAATAAGCCAAACACAGTGATACAAGTTCTGCTCCATGATACAACTTACATAGAGAATCTAAAATAGTAGAGCTTATGGAACCATAGAATAGAATGGTGGTTACCATGGACTCTGGAAAGAAGGAAAAAAGGAGGTAATAGTCAAAAGGGACAGCATACCAGTTATGTAAGATGAATAAGGTTTTAAAGAGCCGTATAATACAGTGCAATGCCTATAGTTTACAGTGCTCTATTAGGTACTTTGGAATTTGCTAAGAGTGTAGACCTTATCATACACACAAATAATAATAATTAAAAAGGTAAAAGGAAGCTTTTGGAGATGATGGATAGGTTTATGGCATAGGTCATGGTGATGGTTTCAAGAGTGTGTATTTATCTCCAACTCATCAAGTAGTATACATATATACAGTTTCTTTTATGTCGAACAAATGTTTAATAAAATGGCTAAAAACATTAAAATGAAATCTCTCTTCTGCTTTATAATCAGGTAGAGTTTATAATCTAAAGAATTTAATTTTGTTATCTTCTAGTTTGTGCGACTGATGTGCAAGTTGAAGTAGTGTTACACTTCTTCTGATGCATGATTTTTATTGTACTTGATACCCTTTATCAACTATCTGAAATTTTAACTTAGGTACTGTTCGCCACAAATTATGTCTAATGAAAAAGTGAGGAAAAGTGAAATGGATTGTTCAAAACTTTGAGGAGCTTCTGTATTCTGAATATGTCCTCCAAAGTTCACATGTTTGAACTTTACTCCCCAGTACAATGGTATTGGGAGGTGGGACCTAATGGGAGTTGTTTGGGTCATTAGGGTTGGACTCTCATGAATAGGATTAATGCACTTTTGAAAAAAGGACTCGTGGGAACGGGTTTGTCCTCTTTCACTCTTCTGCCACGTGTGGACACATTTGTCCTTCTTGTCCTCTGCTTTTCACCATGGGAGGACACAGTAAGAAGGCCCTCTTCAGAGACCAGTGCCTTGATCTTGGACTTACCAGCCTCCGTAACTGTGAGGGAATCAGTTTCTGCTTTGTGTAAATTATCTAGTCTGTGGTGTTCCATTCTGGCAGCACAAATCTGACTGATAAGAGTCCTTCCTTGGTTATTAACGTTTCTTGACAGTTTGCACATAATATATAATGGTTTTAAAAATCTCAAAAGCCAAGTGGCCACACATAATAAAGAAGCTAAAATACTTAAGAATGATTTAACATCAAACAGATTTCATTTTTTGCTGTGTTTTAAATATTTTCAGTATATTTCTTTGAGAGAGAGAGAGAAAAGACAGACACATTCCAACAAGGTCTTCATGCCATTATCCACCCTCAGTCTCAGCTGGCCCAAATCATGGGCATGCAGACATCTGGCATGCTTAGAGGACCTGGGTTCACATCCCAGGACCTCCCCCATGTAGGAAAAGCAATTGCATTACTGCTTTTCCACCACCTGGCCTCCCGTATACATATATTTTTAATAGGCAATATGAAAGACTTTTAAGATACAGTAAAAAGTTTATATATTTTAGAGCATTACAGACCTGAGTTTGAGTTGTAGCTCTACTACTTTTTTAAAAATCACTGAGTCTGTTATTTAATCTTTTTGAGCAGTTTGGTTCTCACTCTTGATTAAGTGAGTTTGAGGATATAGAATATCTAGAATGACATACTAACAGTAGTTTTATTACCCATGTGGCATTTGCCATCACTGGAATAAAATGGATCTGTCCACTTTATCAGGCAGTTAAACTTGGAGACAAGTGATGAAGAGCTTATTAAGGGACAGTAAAGTCTTCAACTAAGGAAATAGCAAGGTTTAGAGTAAAGATGATTTAAAGAGGCATTTTGGAGAAATCATCACATGCTACTACTTAATGACAGATGGGATAAGGCAATGTGGGAGAAGGATAATTTGGGTTTCAGCCGTGGGTGGGTGGTAGTGTCATCTAACTAGACAGATTGTTTCAGGTCAAAAGCATATGATTTTATATTTAATTGTGCGTTAAAATACCTGATGGTAAACTTTAAACTACTTATAACAATGAGAAATTATTATTTAAGTGATATTTTATTTGAAATGATAGAACTATCTACACTATGCTGCTTTCTAAGGAACTATCTGAAAATTAGACTAGAGAAAACTAGGATAAAAGCAATATATTTCACTTCAGTTTCTCTGATCAGGAAGACACTTGAGCTAAAAGACAAATTTAGAAAAGCAAGGTTGTTTTGTTTTGTTTTGTTTTTTCCTAATTGACTTGGTTTGGGATATATATCAGTCTCCTAGAGCTGCCGTACTAAGTCTCTATAAATTGGGCTAAATAGGCAAGCTTTATTCTCCCACAGTTTTGGAGGCTAGAAGTCCGAATTACGGTGTCAGCAAGACTATGTTCCCTCCACAACCTGGAGTGAAAGCCTCCCTTGCCTCTTCCTGGTTTCTGGTGGTTTATGGACAATCCTTGGATTTGAGGCAACTAGCTAAACCATTTCTCCAATCCTCCACCTTCACGTGGTATTCTATGTGTCCTCTGTGCATGTTTGTCTCTGTGCCTAAATTTCTCCCTTAAGGACACCTGTCATACTGAACTAAAGCCAGTCCTAATAACTTAACTACAACAAGGTTTTATCTGTACAGAGTCTATTTCCATATAAGGTCACGTTCAGAAGCATTTTACCAACGACGCAATATAAAACTGTAACAGGGTATAGAAAAAAGTATTATTTGTAATGACAAATATCATATCATACAATAGAGATTAAAGTGAGATTTTAATGTAGATGTTGGAGGCAACCCCTGAAATGTAAGACTTTTTTTTTCTTTTCTTTTTAGGTTTTTGCCATAGAGCACTCATACTCACTGGAGAGAGACAGAGAGAGAAAATGTGAGAAATAATCCCCTAGGGAAGATGGCCAAGCTGCAGTCCCTTCTCCTCTATTTTCTCAGTAGTTTGGGTAAGCACACACATGTGCCTGGCATGATTTTCAAGCTGCTGGTCTGGACTTAAATGTTGATCATCCATGTGGAAGTCTAGGGCTTTAACCACCACACTACCCGCTGGCCCCATAAGGGATTTTTGACAAGATAGGTAGTGGAAAGATTTATTTTTCTCTTTGAAGACCTGAGGAGAAATTGTAGGGAAGGACTGGATATCCCAAAAGTTAATGGAAAAGGACTGCAAGCTGATTTTCTTTTCCAAGTTTCTTATGCATACATATAAGTTATACAGCTTACATTTTGAAAAATCATTTGGATAGTAAGTCTGAAAGTTGTCTTTCAAAACTGGAGTTCAGATAAAGTAGATGCTTTATAGACCAGATCACCGACTATGTGCTATAATAGAGATGGAAAACACCACTGAGATGTTGGGGCCCTGCCACTTTTTTGACTTTCACCACGTTATTCAGTCTCTCTGAGTGTCAGTTTTCCTGCTTGCAGAGTAAAATGGTTAAAAGTTGCAATAGCAGCAGTGAGTCAGATTTTCTACTTATTTATGAAACATATTTTAACACATTCTTAACTGTAGTGAAATTTATTTAAGATTTGTGATTGCTGATTTGAATACTTAGTTAAATTACAGAGAACATTTTGCAAGGAAATGATGCAAGTACAACTGGCCAATTCTTGATTTTCACTGATGCGTTCTCTGGATGTAGTCTACACTCTTTTTCTTTTTTCCTATTAGTAAATTATGACCATCCCCATTTAATTAATAGGCCTACTCAACTTGGAAGGCAGGTTCAGAAACAATAATAGGCAGAGTTACCAAACACAAAGCTAATGTCTATCTCTTGAAACAAGTAACTGAGCAGAACTAATGCTGTTATGTCTCATACTGACAAATTAAATAACCTCCAGTTAAATTAATGCCCCCAGATTAATTAATTTTTCATTCTTATTTATTACTTACATGTATGAAATAGAAAACCCACCACAATAGAGATCTTAGGAAGCAGTGATGACAATTACAAGAACAAAATAAAAGATTTTCCTCGATATACTTTAATAAACATTATTTTTACAGAATATGTCATGAATATTAAAGAATATATATTCTTTGTAGAGGTTTTTTGTTTTGTGTTTTTTTTTGTTTGTTTGTTTGTTTTTGGTTTTTTTGCTATAAGGTGTGTGTGCTTGCCAGAAAGACAGAGACAGAGAGACAGAAAGCAAGAAATCACCCCCCAGGAGGGATGGCCATGCCACAATCCCTTCTCTTCCATTCTCCTCTCAGGATCCTGGATGTGCACATGCCCAGTGTGAGTTTAAGCCACCAGGTCCAGGACTTGAACCATGGTCAGCTATGTGGAAGTCCAGCAACATAGCTATTATACTAATTGCTGTTCCCAACCTGGCATGAATTTAAGCGACCGGGTCCAGGCCTCGAACCGTGGTTGACTACTTGGGAGCTCAGCAATATAACCATTATGCTAACTGCTGTTCCCAAGAAAATTTTTTTTTTTTTCAGAGGTTTTTTTTTTCGCTATAGGGCGCGTGCGCTCGCCAGACAGAGAGAGACAGAGAGACAGAAAGCAAGAAATCCCCCCCCAGGAGGGATGGCCATGCCACAATCCCTTCTCCTCCATTCTCCTTTCGGGATCTTGGGCACGCACGCACACGCGCCCGGCGTGAGTGTTAAGCCACCGGGTCCGGGCCACGAACCGCGGTCGACTACGTGGGAGTCCAGCCACATAGCCATTACGCTAACTGCTGGTTCCCAGGAATATATATTCTTACATTGTGTTTTAATTATTTTATATATTGCAGGTATATAAACTTACATTTTGCTATAAAATGTAATGAATTCAAATTAGAGCAATTTTTTTTCCAAAGCAGATATAGTTTGTAGGTGTGTAATTTACTAAAATACCCTTTCATGTAACTCTGCATTTTTAACACATGACTGACTTTAAATAAGAATGCTTTGTAAATATTAGATACATAGCCATGATTTTACTTTAAAAGTCTGCTCCCGTAGGTATAGCTGATAGCATGATCATATAGTGTGTGCTCAAAAAGACAAAGTAAAACGAACATCTGACTCAAGCTGAGTCAACTGAGTTTCTCTAATGGATGTATTTTGTAGATTCAGAGACAAAGTGTGCTCATGGATCAAATCTACATTCTAGGGAATAAAATATTGGCTAGCGTCTCTAGCTTCCCTATGGGGAAGCAAAACCAGAGATATGACAATGAAGAAGACCACTAAAAGAAAACTGACACAGTCTCTTATAACTGATTTGAGCTGATAGTAAACGTGCCTGCTGGCCAAGCACCCTCCCCATCATTGTTGTTTGTTTGTTTTCCAAGTATTTCAGGTAGGGTTCTGTAAGTTATTATAGAAAGAACCTTAACTTGGGACCAGCAGTTAGCATAATGGCTATGTCGCTGGACTCCCACATAGTCTATCGCGGTTCATGTCCCGGACTGGGTGGCTTAAAACTCACGCCGGGCACGTGTGCGTATGTGCCCAAGATCCCGAGAGGAGAATGGAGGAGAAGGGATTGCGGTGTGACCATCCCCCCTGGGGAGTGATTTCTCGCTTTCTGTCCCTATGTCTCTCTGTCTGTCTGGCGAGCACACGTGCCCTATAGTGAAAATCTCTCCAAAAAAAAAAAAAATTTTGTAACAGCAAGCCATAGTGAGAAATGTTATTTAGCATGGTAATTCATTTTATTCATATGCATAATCTGATACAAATGTTTAAGAAAGCAACACTTACTTAAAAACAAATTCCTAAAGTCTTGTGATTTCTGTTGAAGGTGTTCTATGTGCTTTCAAAAAATTTGCTCTAGAGTGCATGCACATGCCAGAGAAAGGGAAAATGAGAAAACACTCTCCCCCAGAGGGGGATGTCCATACCCCAATTCCTTCTCTAGCCTCCTCTTAGGATTTTGGATGCACATGCATATTTACTGGGTGAGGGACTTTAACCACTCAGTTGGCCATGTGGGATCCAGCCACCTTAAATACTATGCCACGAGCAAGCTGTCCCTTGTGTGCCATTTTGAAATCAGGGATTATGCTTCATTGTTTCTGATCTGAGGATAGCATGTCTAGATTTTTACTTACATTAACACTACTTTATAGTTGTAGAAATTTTAAAGAGATCTGGGAAAAAATAGAGTTATTATCTCATTTCTATTATTGAAAAGTTCTTAAAAGGCTATGCGACAGCTCTATTATTAAATCTCAAACTAATCTGGTATCTTTAGCTTGATGAGACTCAACAACTTAAATTCCACTTCCCTATTACATTGTACACTGTGCCATTTTCACAAAGTCAAGGATAATTTTTGAGATACTATAAAATGTCAAAGAAGAAACAAATTTGTTAAAAGGAAGAAAAAAAAACCTTTCATTTTTATTTAAATTTTCTATAAAACATTACAACCTATGTATATATTTAATTTGTCAAAAAGCATGTGTACTCACCGGAGAGAGAAATAAAAGGAAAGTGAGAACTGCCCTCCACTGCAATGCAGGATGGTCACACCATAATCCCTCCCCTCCATTTCTCCTTCCTTTTGGGATTTTGGATTTGCAGCACACAAGCACATGTGCTGGCATGTTTTTCAAGCCACCAGGTCTAGGACTTGAATTGTGCTGTCAACCATATGGGATCTAGCCACCTTACTACCATGCCAACAGCTGGCCCCCAACCTATGTTATTTATTTTTTAAGAGGTTTTTACTATAGGGCGCGTGCGCTTGCCAGACAGACAGAGAAAGACAGAGAGACAGAAAGTGAGAAATCACCCCCCAGGGGAAATGGCCACACCACAATCCCTTCTCCTCCATTCTCCTTTCGGGATCTTGGGCACGCACGCACACGCGCCCCCCTCCCCCATGAGTTTTAAGCCACTGGGTGCGGGGCGTGAACCATGGTTGACTATGTGGGAGTCCAGCGACATAGCCATTACACTAACTGCTGGTCCCCACAACCTACGTTTTTATAATTGACCCTTGGTACCAAAAATCTGAAAGTTTTTATTATGCATGGCTAAAGGCTATTTAAATAATGAAGGTACATAATACGATATGCAGGAATAATAGATTAAAAAATATTGCTAATTATTAATTTACAATTTTAATTTTGTTAACAAATAACAATTGCGAAATATGAAGAAGACTTTCTAAGATAACTTTGTCATTTCCATGGAAAGTGTTGGTATTGTGATCAGTTTCTTAGTTGCCAGAGGATATGCACTCACCAGAGAAAGAGAGAAAGAAAGGAACCCCCAATGGGTTGTCATCAAGATGCAATCCATTTGCTTTTATTTATTTTTTTTCTTCCTATTTTAGGGTGTGAAAACTAAGAAAATGAGAAGTTAAGGAGTTTTTGTTGTATAAAAATTTGCTATATGGTGCATGTGCTTGCAAGAGAAAAAGGGAAAGGAAAATATCACTCCCCATTGAAGTGTCTATACCGCTCACCTCCTTCATTCTCTTAGGATTATATATAGAGAGATAGACACACACACACACACACAGAATCTAGCATGTTTTTCAAGTTACCAGGTCCAGGACAAACAACAGCTGGAAATTTGCAACCCAGCTGCTTAATCACCTTGCCACTGGCTATGTACACATGCCGCCCACGCCCCACCCCAACAAAGCTCTATATTGTAAGCATTTGGGCATGTACGCCCATGTGCCTAACATAATTTTTCATGCTGCTGGGGCTAGGGTTCAAAATGCATTTGGCCACATAAGATCCAGCTCCCTTAACCACTAGGCTATAGGGGGCCACTAATAAGTAGTTTTAAATGGGATAGAAGCTATTTTAATTAGTGTTAAGAATTTCACAACTGTACACAGTGTGTTCGTATTGTAGACCGTGCTACAAACCGAACACACCATAGCTGGAGAGCAAGGCTGTTTCCTTTGGCTCATTTCATGTCTGTTCTGACTTTCAGTAGCTATTTTCTAATTGTTTTCTTCAGAGTCTTTCTTTGGCTATCAAAGCTAAAGGTTTAAAACTTCAAAGCAACATTTTGAGGACTTGAACTGAACAAAGGCTATTTAAGGGCAAATTCTTTGAACTTTGACAAAATATGAGTATAACAATAGAAAATTTTTGATGAGTGGTTCTGAGCAAAATGTGAAGCGAAAGAGTGCAAAAAAAGCGAGAGGCAACAGAGAACTGTTGCTTTCCTCACTATCCAGACCTAAACTCTGAGTGTCTGTGTAAAATGGACCTCTTTATATTACTAGAATATCCTTATTGAGTTGAGGGACTTGTTGATTTCAGGACTGAGCAGTGAACAATGAGTCTTGATCATGTATGGCTTCAAACTTAAGAAAGCACTTAAAAAAATATAGGGGCCAGATGATGCAATGGTAAAATGCAGGTGCTGGGTGAGGCAACTCCTCATGGGAAAGGTTTTGGTTCAAGTCTGGAGACCTCTCTGAGAATGCCATGCACATACTTGTTCATGGTTTGGGGCTGGCTAACGCTAGGAGTTGACCACAGTGTTGAGATCCTGTTGTGAGTTCTCTCTCTCTCAATAAATAAATACACTTAAAAAAAATAGAATCGGTATGTAAAAATCACACAGGAGCCAATCTAAAGGAACTCCCAATCGTAAAAGCTATCAGTGCTTGAACAACAAGATAGTATGGGTGTATAAACCAATGAACAAAATACTCCTGAGTCCATACTGATGTTAGTAGAAGAATGAATGAAGAAATGAAGAAATGAATGAAAGAGAAGGGCCCACTATTCCTGTCAGAAGAATTCCATTAAATAAATGTGAGAGCTATGAAAGAAACAGAAAAACCACCATTTAGAAACCACAGTAATAATTGCCCCGGGCAAGATCCATCAGTGAATGCTAATTGGAGCAGATGAAAGTTTAAGCAGCAACACAATGTCCACACAGTCTCCAAGCCTGGAGACCCCCAAATATCTAGTTTCTCTCTAGAGGAGAATCAAACATAGGTAGTGGCAGACACCCCTATAAATCAAGGTTAGCCTCAAACTCACACAGACCCATATTAACCTAATACACCCTGATACAATGCTTTGAGAAGGCATGTCCTCTGTAGTATCCTGCTCCGCAGTGCTAATCCTCAATCTAATCATTAGAAAACCTAAGACAAATGCAAACTGAGTGATGTTCTATAAACAAACCTGACCACTACTCTTAAAAACATGAAGTTGGGACCAGCAGTTAGCGTAATGGCTATGTCGCTGGACTCCCATATAGTCGACTGTGGTTCGAGTCCCGGACCCAGTGGCTTAAACTCACGCTGGGTGTGTGTGTGTGTGCATGTCCAAGATCCTGAGAGAATGGAGGAGAAGGGATGGTGGCGTGGCTATCCCCACCCCCACCCCCGGCTGGTGATATCTTGCTTTCTGTCTCTCTGTCTCTCTGGCAAGTGCACGTACCCTATAGTAAAAACCTCTCAAAAAGAAAATTAAAAAAAAAAAAAAAACACCATGAAGTTCATTGAAGACAATGAAAGAGTAAGGATCCGACATAGATTAGAGGAAGCATCAGAGGACATGACAATTAAACAAAGTATAAAATCCTGGTAAAAATCACACAGGAGCCAATCTAAAGGAACTCCCAATCGTAAAAGCTATCAGTGCTTGAACAACAAGATAGTATGGGTGTATAAACCAATGAACAAAATACTCCTGAGTCCATACTGATGTTAGTAGAAGAATGAATGAAGAAATGAAGAAATGAATGAAAGAGAAGGGCCCACTATTCCTGTCAGAAGAATTCCATTAAATAAATGTGAGAGCTATGAAAGAAACAGAAAAACCACCATTTAGAAACCACAGTAATAATTGCCCCGGGCAAGATCCATCAGTGAATGCTAATTGGAGCAGATGAAAGTTTAAGCAGCAACACAATGTCCACACAGTCTCCAAGCCTGGAGACCCCCAAATATCTAGTTTCTCTCTAGAGGAGAATCAAACATAGGTAGTGGCAGACACCCCTATAAATCAAGGTTAGCCTCAAACTCACACAGACCCATATTAACCTAATACACCCTGATACAATGCTTTGAGAAGGCATGTCCTCTGTAGTATCCTGCTCCGCAGTGCTAATCCTCAATCTAATCATTAGAAAACCTAAGACAAATGCAAACTGAGTGATGTTCTATAAACAAACCTGACCACTACTCTTAAAAACATGAAGTTGGGACCAGCAGTTAGCGTAATGGCTATGTCGCTGGACTCCCATATAGTCGACTGTGGTTCGAGTCCCGGACCCAGTGGCTTAAACTCACGCTGGGTGTGTGTGTGTGTGCATGTCCAAGATCCTGAGAGAATGGAGGAGAAGGGATGGTGGCGTGGCTATCCCCACCCCCACCCCCGGCTGGTGATATCTTGCTTTCTGTCTCTCTGTCTCTCTGGCAAGTGCACGTACCCTATAGTAAAAACCTCTCAAAAAGAAAATTAAAAAAAAAAAAAAAAACACCATGAAGTTCATTGAAGACAATGAAAGAGTAAGGATCCGACATAGATTAGAGGAAGCATCAGAGGACATGACAATTAAACAAAGTATAAAATCCTGGAAGAGAAAAGAGGCGTTGTGGAAAAACCAAGCTGAATACGTAGCCTGCTTTTCTTAGAATAGCATCAAGAGTCATTTCTTGGGAACCAGCAGTTAGCGTAATGGCTATGTCCCTGGACTCCCACGTAGTCGACCGCGGTTTGCGTCCCGGACCTGGTGGCTTAAAACTCACGCCGGGCATGTGTGTGTGCACCCAAGATCCCAAGAGGAGAATGGAGGAGAAGAGATTGCGGCGTGACCATCCCCCCTGGGGGTGATTTCTCACTTTCTGACTCTATGTCTCTCTCTGTCTGTCTGGCGAGCGCACACGCCCTGTAGTGAAAAACCTCTCCAACAACAACAACAACAAAAAAGAGTCATTTCTTAGTTCTGGCAATTAAGTCTATAGTTATGAACCATGTTAATCTAAGGGGAGCCTCAGTTAAGACTATACAGGAAATCTCTTCCACTTTCTCCACTTTCCTGGAAATGTAATATTATCTCAAGACTAAAAATTTTAAAAAGTAGTCAGTTAAGGCCAGCAGGTGGCATGGATGTTAAGGCAGCTGGATCCCACATGGTTGGCTGTCCAGTTCCAAACCTGGACCCAGAGACCTGAAAAATATGTTAGTTGCAAGTGCATGCATGGTCAAATCTTGAGAAGAGAGTGAAGGAGAAGGGATTGAGGCATGAGCATCCTCCCTGGAGAGGTGACGTTTCACTTACTAACTCTCTATTTCTCTCTGTCTCTCTCTGGTGAGAGCACATGCCTTACAAAAACAACAACAAAAGCATTCAGTCAACAATGAAGACTTTGTAAAATAATTCTGTATTTCTTCCTGTTTTAGACAACATATAAAAACTTAAATCAAATTCTGTGGAAACATTGACCATTTTGGCTATAAGCTCTTTGTTCTTTTCTAGAATATGAGCCAAAATAGATATAGATATGTGTGTGTGTGTATACATATATATATATGTATACATACATGTAAACACATACACACTCATTATCCAGACGTTTGTGTGTATATATATATATACACACACACATATGTATACATTTTTTAAACAGCTTTATTAAATATTGATATAGAAACACTGCATACATTTAATATATAAAATTTAATAAATTTGAACATAGGCATACACTTGTGAAACTATCACCACAATCGAGGTAATAGATATATCCATTACATCTCAAAGTTTCCTGGATCTCTTTGAGGGATTTTGGTTTGCTTGCTTCTTTATGTTGCTTGAATTTTGCCAGAGAGAGAGAGAGAGTGAGAGAGAACGCACCAGAGACAGAGGGAGTATGGAAGTGTCCCTGTGGGGACTGGTCAAAATGCAATCCCTTCTCCACCAATTCTTCCTCCTTTTGGGATTTTAGGCATGCATACACACAGGTCTTACCCCCCAGGAGTTGGTCACCCCGCAACTCCTTCTCCTCTAGTCTCCTCGCTGGATCTTGAGCACTCCACGCACATGTGCCTGGTGTGTGTTTTCAAGCTTTCAGTTCCAGAACTTGAACCATATGGACCATATGAACTCTAACTGCCCTAACCACTGTACCATGAGCTAGCTCAGTTGTTTCTTTGAAAAACACCTAATGTAAGATCTATCCTCTTAACTAGTAAAGTGTTACTACAGATCGCTAGAACTTTTTCTTCTTGCACAACTGGAACTTAATTCTCATCGAATAGCAACTCCCCATTTTCTCCTCCCTCCACCTCCTGATAATCACCCTTATATTCTCTGTTTTCATGAGTCTGACACTTTAGCATCCTCGTAAATGGAGTATTTGTCCTGTAGTGGCTAATTTCACATGACATAATGACCTCTAGGTAGATCCATGTTACAAATGACAGGGACTCCTTCTTTTTAATGGCAGAATAATAGTTTTAGTCATTTCTGTGTGCTGCTGGTGTTGTCTGTGGTGTAGCATATAATCACCTGTCTTGTGCATTTAGTTTAAATTAACTCAGGAACCAACTCTAAGAAGAGAGAGCCTCAGTGTCACTTTCATTTAAGAGTGAAAAGTTGATTTGTATGGAGAAATGAACGAAGTTACCTTATCACCTTTCCTTGTTTAATTGGTGGGATTGCTTTTATAGAGAAAATTATAATCATAAGCAATATACATGAAACGCTGACACTTTTATTTACTTCTTACTTGATTTTTATACTGAGAAAACTGATACACACAAAAGTTAAATAATTTTCCTACTGCTGGACAACTTGTTAGTGACAGACCTGATATTCCAGGGACTAACGGTCTGGTCATATGACCTTTGTGATTAAGGGAGCCAGATCCCACATGGTCAACTCTGTGTTTGAATCCCAGCCATGCTGGCTTGAAAAGCATACTGGCAAAAATCAAGACAGGATGGAGAAATGGAGGAGAAGGGATTGTGACCCGATCATGCCTCGCTAGGAAGGGCTTTCTCCTTCACTTTCTCTGTTTCTCTCTGGTGAGCTTACATAGCCTTTGACTTATAAACAACAAACAAACTTTCTGGGTGAGAAGTCAGAGACCCTTGGGACCAGCAGTTGGTGTAATGGCTATGTTGCTTGACTCTTAGTTGACCGTGGTTCAAGTCCTGGTGGCTTAAACTCACGCCAGGTGCATGTGCTTGCATGCCCAGGATCCTGAGAGGAGGATGGAGAAGGGATTGCAGCATAGCCATCCCCCCTGGGAGGTGATTTCTTGCTTTCTGTCTCTCTGTCTCTCTCAGTCTTTCTGGTGAGCGCACGTGCCCTATATCAAGAATCTCTCCAAAAATAAAGTCACAGACCCTAGGTATAAGGTCTCTGGGGCTTTAGGAAAAGCAGTTAACTTCTCATGATCTTGGTTTTCTCTTCAGGTGATCAGACAGATTAAAGTAGACACAAAGTTAGCATTTTTAACTTTGGAGCAATCTCATGACTTTTTAGGGCAGCTGTGACCCCTTTCCATGAAGCAGAACTGATGCAATTAAATAGTCTATATATAACCACAGACACTCCAAAACCCCTTGATCTAGATTAAAATTTTCCTGAACAGGAGATATTGACATTTCCTTTCCTTTTTTTGGGGGGGGGGTATGTTTTTGCTATAGGGTACGTGCGCTTACCCAGATGACAGAGACAAAAAGTGAAAAATCACCGCCCTGGAGTTGGTCACCCGCAACTCCTTCTCCTCTGGTCTCCTCGCTGGATCTTGGGCACTCCACACACATGCACCTGGTGTGAGTTTAAACCACCATGTCTAGGACTCAAACCGTGGTTGACTATGCAGGAGTCCAGAGATATAGCCATTATGCCAACTGCTGGTCCCCCTTTTCTTTTTAAGAGGTTTTTGCCACAGGCTGTGTATGCTTGCCAGAGAGAGAGAGACAGAGAGAGGGAAAATAAGAAGTCTCCCCCCCCAAGGGGGATGGACACACTACAATCCCTTCTCTTTCACTCTCCTCTTGTGATCTTGGGCACTCATGCACATAATTTTTCAAGCCACCAGGTCTGGGACTCGAAGTGCAGTTAACCTTTTAAAAGGACAAGAAGTTGCCACCATATTGATCAGTTAGATAATTGTTTAATACATGCCTTATTAATAGTAGTTTGAATTGCATTGTATTTTTTGTGGCCTTGTATTTCTGAATGCTGCAAAGGTCTTTCACTTGAAGACATTTTTTCTGAATTTTAAAAAATTTCAGAGGCATTTAGATCAAACTACTCTGAAGAAGTTATGGTGTTTACCCGAAGCCAATAAAATAATTTATATTTTCCCAGTAAATTAGATCTTAAAACCATCGATATGTCAGTATTGAAATCAATTTGAAAAGGATCTACTATGAAATTAGTTTTCTCAAATAAAATGTAGTTTAACAAGAGGGCATTCACTATCTTCCTTCTTATGGGGATACTTTCCATGAGAATGTAAAACTGATGACATGTTTCAAAGCCATAAAATTAATATGGATCACACTTGATGACTTTTAAGATCAAAGGATTGAGTTTCAATTTAAATGTATGGATTTTTTTATTATAAAACAAAGTATCTTGCTAGAAAGTAGATCAGCAGACATTTTCTGTATTCTTTCTATGTCACCTAAAGAAATTGCAAAAGCATGCATTCAAAATTGTGTAAGATTTAGTATACACAAGCAGAAAACTATTCTGTATAGATTTTTTAAAAAGTACAGTGGTAACTATTCTGCCCTTAAACCAAAATGCATTAATATTTTGGTTCTTTTCCCTGTAAAATTTGGTTGAAAGATTGTTCGTTACTGTTAAATTTCAATATGATTGCAAATTAAATGATGCAAAACTCAATAAAGTAAAATACACAAAAGACCAATTAACACGTTATCTCAGTAAGTATATGGAAGAATGAGGGAACACACTGTTCTACACAGTAGCATACAATTAAGATGTAGTCATAAATCAGGGAAATATTATAACTTGTTTAGGTGCACAGGTGGCTTTTAGAAAGATTGATTAGCTTCTCTTGCCCCCTTGAGATGCGAGTTCGTAGTTATTCCTGCAAAATTAAGCAGAGTAATATCTCAGACTTTCCCACAGCATGTACGCTTCAATGCGAACACCATGCCAGAGATAAATGTTTGCACAGTGTTCAGCTCCTTGTCTGTTCCCGTTCCAGATGCTCTCTACGATGTCATCACTGTGGGAGCCCCAGCTGCCCATTTTCAGGGATTTAAGAATGGTGGTCTACGGAAACTACTCCACAGATTTGAAACAGAACGAAGAAAGTAAGTAACGGCAGGAGGAAGTGAATGTTCCATTTAATAGTATTGTCTTTTCTCTGAGGAGGTCTCTATACAAACCTTTGGATAAAAAAGCTTTGTTCCTCACAATGAACAGCTCTTGACATCGCCAACCCATTCAGTAACTTAGAGTTGTTGGATTTCTCAAAACTACTTGAGAAGAAATTAAATCACAGTAAACAAAATGCATGTATTGGATACTGATAGCACTGAGCCTGCAGAAAATTCTGAAAGCTATGCTACTAAGAAAGAGGTGATCTCGTGGGATCCACCACTCAATGCAATTGGTCTTCAGGCAGAGATTTAGTTGGAAACGTTGTTTAATTCCACTGTGAGCCAAAGACACTTATGGAGAGCAGGGTCCTAATTTACGACTCTGATTTCCACTATGGCCTAAGGAAAGACACGTAACAACCCCATCACTTAATGGTGTCATTTAGCAAAGAGCCATCAATATAGAATTCTATCTGTTAAGTGATGAGATTAAATGTGAACACTTTCTATTCCTTAGGGAAAAGATGTGACACAAAATCCAAGTATTATTGCTGTTATTTATCACTTTAAAATACCTTTTCTCCATTAAAACAAAAAATGTTAGCATCTTTCAACTAGTGTCTTATAAAGCTTTTATAACCGTGTACTCCCCTCCCCACATCCCATCCACTTGAGCTTAACTTGTAATATTCTCTGGCTATGACCAGTTTCATGTAAACTATAAAAGCATTATCCAGAGGGAAAGAATAATTTTACTTTCCTTTTCAAATAGTTACTCTTCTTAGATTAAGAACTCAAATTCTGAAAGTTAAGAAACAGCCATTCTTTAGTCACAGTTGGTTTAGCAAAAGTATTGGAAAATCTATTTTAGTGGCAAAGTCAGCCATTTTTATAAAACTGTTATCACATAGAACATTTGTTTTCTGGTGCCCAGGTGTTCAGAAAGAAGTCATAAGTAACTTAGAATTGAATAACTGACATACTGTTTTATAAATATATGAACTACCACTACATAGATATTTTTCTTTTAAAAAAAATGAAATTGTACTTTGGTACAATACTACGAGCTCAATCACAATCCTTATTCGGATTTCTCCAGGTTTCTCTTTTGTTTTGGTGAAGTTTGGGACTGCAAGTCAGTTCAAACCACAGACCCAATAGGGAAGGGTTGCCAAGATGGGAGTGGAAGGCAGCTTTCTGATCATGGGCTCTACAGAAGAGGGATGTTTCTCATTGACCCTCTTACCATTCTTTGGGTGGAAGAAGAGCATTTTTCTTTTTTTTCTTTTTCTTTTTTTCTTTTTTTTTTTTTTGTGGTATTTATCCTTCCAACAGCTAGGTATAAATGAAAGGTTTATGTTCCACGGGCCACCCTTGCCCAACGCCTTTGATTTTTCTCATGGTTTTTGTTTGTTTGTTTTTTGGGGGGTTGCATCTTAATGTATTGAAAGCTTTTCTGGCACTCAGGTTGGGACATTTAGGAGACAAGAAAAAAAAATCTGTGAAACTCCCTGTCTTGTCATTCCTAAGTTCTAAAGTCCTAGACAGTATATTCTTTCTTCCACCTCTTCTAGTGTTCTGAGAGATGACATATATTTTATTCAGAGTATTTATTGTGATTAGCAAGAGAAGTAAAATAGATTGTATTTACTCCATCTTGTCTGAAATTGGGTTTTCTATCTTAAGAATTGACTTAACCTGTTTTTTCAATCAAATTTTAAAGTTTATAACAACTAGAAGACTCAAAACTGTCTACAGGTTACCCAGAGCATATAGAACATCAGTATGAGAATCATGGATCTTAACTATAATTTTATAAAATATTACTTCATGATACTGGCAAAGACAAATGCTGACCTATATGTTTAGACCCATAATAATATTTATTAAGTCTTAAATATTTGCATAGCTATCTGAATTCTTCATAGTTCCTTCTCATTGAGATATTACATAGAAGTTCGTGTGTGTGCATAAACACACACAGATCTAGGACCAACTTTAAGTCAAAGATAAGAGAAACCACGGGACCAGCAGATGTCATAACAGATGCCTCTGAACTCCCACATGGCCAATGGCCTTTCAAGTTCCAGTTCCAGTAGCTTCAAACTCATGCTGAACGTATGTGTTTGCAGACCCAAAAAATCCCAAGAGGAGAATGGAGAAGGGACTGTGGTATGGCCATGCTCCCTGGGTGGGTGGGGGGGGGGGGGTTGATTTCTCACTTTCTGTCTCTCTGGTGAGTGTACGTGCCCTACAGCAAAAATCTTTCTTAAAAAAGATAGTAAGAGAAATCTGTGTCCAGTGCTTATAAACACCAATTTAGTTCTATAATATGTGTTAAATATTCCACTGCATTATTTGTCTATTGAGCAATACAATTAAATACTTGAAATAAGTTAAATAAAGCTTGGTGTATATTCCAAAAGAGCTTTCCATAAGGTGGTGTGATGGGGCGGATACGACTGAGGCAATACACAAGTGAACTTGTTGTCAGCCTGTCCATTAACAGAAGAGCTGGCATGATCAAAGACTTAATGCCTAAAGGTATCATACCATGCCAGTAGTTTTTCTGTAGCCATTTTCAGAAACAAATAGTGCATGTATTGATCAAAGGCATGGTAGCGAAGTCAGCATAGCTATATGAAAGAGTAGTTTAGACTTTAGGATAAAGTAAATAATTACATTTAGCAAGTCAGAAAGTCATAATATGTGAAGGAAATTTTATTTGCTCCTTTCTTTTGATAACCATCCAAAGAAGACAGCATAGTCTCTTAGGCCAGGTTTTTTTTGGGGGGAACTACCATGGCCATTTTCCTTTTATACCTTCATTTATTTTCTTTTCAGCTAAGCTAATGAAACATTGCCATCTAAGAACAGATGTCATTTATGTTTCTATTTCTTATTGACCTATTTCTGGATGACTGCATTGACCACATAATGAAAAGGATGCTAGCATCAGAGAACTTCACTTACAATATTCACATTATGCAATTCAGATCAGACACAAATGTCATTTTCAGTGTTGTACATGTAGATAATTAGGAAGATTGTTTTTCTTTAAAGTTCAGTTGTCTGAGTGTATTACTCCTTTGCTCAGAAACTTTGAAGGAGTCCACACTCCTCCACCAGGCATTCGAAGCCTCCATGATTTTACCCCACAGACTTTCTACTTTTGTACCCACTTCTGTAGCTGTTTCTGGTTCATACACAAACTGTTTCCTGAATGGGTTTCACAAATGTCCACTTCTTCACTTTTTGTTCTGTTCCCTTCCACAAGAAAGCCTCTCATTCTTATTATCTCTCTACCATTTTTCATTTCTTTCTTTTGAAATCATCTATGTAAGCATATTCAAGGTTGTGCACATGGTCCATCTTAAGATTGCACCCTCATCCTTAAGGCTTCCTGATTTCCCAAGCTGATCTGAGCCTCCTGATATTTTATTTTTACCCCTCTTGTATCCTTCCTATTGTAGGTCACAGGAGAGGTGTATTAGGCTTTTTCCTATCTGATATTTTTATATCAGTTGTACTCTCCTAGAGTATGAGATGACAGTCTTAAATTGTGGATCATCTGGGGTGTCCCATAGAGAGCTTTGTACCTGAGTATTCTCTAGATCAAATTCAACACCCATTAGAATTCAAATATGCACCACATATCCTCCAGAAGAAAAAGTGCTGAAAATTGCAATGGGGAAGAAAGTTTCACAAGTAGTCATGAGGCAATAAGATCAATAATACAGAGCAAGGGTTCTCAATCGTGGCTACACTTGGAATCACCTCTGGGACTTTCAAACATCTTATCTGCAACAGGATCTCAACCCAGATAAACTAAGTCAAAGACTTTGGGAATGGAACCCAGGTATTTGTGTGTTTTAAGTTTCCCAGGTGAATCTAATGGGTGGACAGGGCTGAGAACCATGGATACAGCCTTAAGTGAACATTGCCATGGGAAGATAGAAGGGTGTGAAGAATGGAAACAGAAATATATAGCTAAACAGATGAGCTGAACTTCAAAACTATGGAGAACCTTGGTTGAAATATGTCAGGAAGAAAGAAAATTTACTAAAAAGGAGTATTTACAGATGTAAAGAATAGTCATACAACTTGCTTACTAGGAATTTTTGTTTAAAGAATCCTAAATTCATTAGCTGCAAAAAGGAATAAAATGTGAAAAATAAAGCTATCAAAATCTTGATATGAGATACTTTGGGCCTGAGAAACATGCAAACAAATAAGTTAAACTTAGAGATCGTGGGGCCAGCAGTTGGTATAATGGTTACATCACCAGGCTCCCACATAGTTAACCATGGCTTTAGTCCTGGACCTGGAGACTTAAAACTCATGCTGGGCACATGTGCATGCATGCCCAAAATCCTGAGAGGAGAACGGAGGAGAAGGAATTGTGGCGTGGTCATCCTCCTGGGAGGTGATTTCTCACTCACTCACTCTCTCTCTCTGGCCAGTGCATGTGCCCTATAGCAAAAATCTCTCTTAAAAACATGACAAAGCAAGAGCAACTTAGATTGTAACCTGCAAACTCAAGATTTTCTAGAACCAAGATGTTAATTACACACAAGGAGTCTTTATGAAGTTCACAGAAAATGTGCTCTGAAGAAAATATGTATTAATTTCAAGCTTCATACTTCAAAATAAACTCATTGATTTTTTTTTTTTTGGAGAGATTTTCACTGTAGGGCGCGTGCGCTCGCCAGACAGACAGAGAGAGACATAGAGACAGAAAGTGAGAAATCACCCCCCAGGGGGGATGGTCACACCGCAATCCCTTCTCCTCCATTCTCCTCTCGGGATCTTGGGCACGCACGCACACGCGCCCGGCGTGAGTTTTAAGCCACCAGGTCCGGGACATGAACCGCGGTTGACTACGTGGGAGTCCAGCGACATAGCCATTACGCTAACTGCTGGTTCCCAAACTCATTGATTTTTTTTTTTCAAAAATTTTGTTTCTTCCATGATTGAGAGAGAGAGAGAGAGAGAGAGAGAGAGGAAAGCATGTCCTCCACAGGGTGTCGATATTGTGATCCACCCCCAGTCAGCCACAGATCAGGGCCTCGTATACTCAGGAAGGTTTCTAGACACAAACCTAGAACCTTCTCATATGCTTTGGCCTTGCAGAATTTTGCAATTTTGTAACCATGCCTTTACTCCATTCTCCACAAACTTTTTGAAATCCTTCATAATACATTTTTTCAAAGACACAAATCAGAATGTCTATAACCTTTATATTCACTTATACCATCTGACATTTTCTTATGCCTGCTGTCAGCGATTTTCTTTGATGCAATGTGAAAGCTCGTGGTATTTCTCCTAAAAATATGAATCTTTTTTGAAAGTCATAATATGTGAAGGAAATTTTATTTGCTCCTTTCTTTTGATAACCATCCAAAGAAGACAGCATAGTCTCTTAGGCCAGGTTTTTTTTGGGGGGAACTACCATGGCCATTTTCCTTTTATACCTTCATTTATTTTCTTTTCAGCTAAGCTAATGAAACATTGCCATCTAAGAACAGATGTCATTTATGTTTCTATTTCTTATTGACCTATTTCTGGATGACTGCATTGACCACATAATGAAAAGGATGCTAGCATCAGAGAACTTCACTTACAATATTCACATTATGCAATTCAGATCAGACACAAATGTCATTTTCAGTGTTGTACATGTAGATAATTAGGAAGATTGTTTTTCTTTAAAGTTCAGTTGTCTGAGTGTATTACTCCTTTGCTCAGAAACTTTGAAGGAGTCCACACTCCTCCACCAGGCATTCGAAGCCTCCATGATTTTACCCCACAGACTTTCTACTTTTGTACCCACTTCTGTAGCTGTTTCTGGTTCATACACAAACTGTTTCCTGAATGGGTTTCACAAATGTCCACTTCTTCACTTTTTGTTCTGTTCCCTTCCACAAGAAAGCCTCTCATTCTTATTATCTCTCTACCATTTTTCATTTCTTTCTTTTGAAATCATCTATGTAAGCATATTCAAGGTTGTGCACATGGTCCATCTTAAGATTGCACCCTCATCCTTAAGGCTTCCTGATTTCCCAAGCTGATCTGAGCCTCCTGATATTTTATTTTTACCCCTCTTGTATCCTTCCTATTGTAGGTCACAGGAGAGGTGTATTAGGCTTTTTCCTATCTGATATTTTTATATCAGTTGTACTCTCCTAGAGTATGAGATGACAGTCTTAAATTGTGGATCATCTGGGGTGTCCCATAGAGAGCTTTGTACCTGAGTATTCTCTAGATCAAATTCAACACCCATTAGAATTCAAATATGCACCACATATCCTCCAGAAGAAAAAGTGCTGAAAATTGCAATGGGGAAGAAAGTTTCACAAGTAGTCATGAGGCAATAAGATCAATAATACAGAGCAAGGGTTCTCAATCGTGGCTACACTTGGAATCACCTCTGGGACTTTCAAACATCTTATCTGCAACAGGATCTCAACCCAGATAAACTAAGTCAAAGACTTTGGGAATGGAACCCAGGTATTTGTGTGTTTTAAGTTTCCCAGGTGAATCTAATGGGTGGACAGGGCTGAGAACCATGGATACAGCCTTAAGTGAACATTGCCATGGGAAGATAGAAGGGTGTGAAGAATGGAAACAGAAATATATAGCTAAACAGATGAGCTGAACTTCAAAACTATGGAGAACCTTGGTTGAAATATGTCAGGAAGAAAGAAAATTTACTAAAAAGGAGTATTTACAGATGTAAAGAATAGTCATACAACTTGCTTACTAGGAATTTTTGTTTAAAGAATCCTAAATTCATTAGCTGCAAAAAGGAATAAAATGTGAAAAATAAAGCTATCAAAATCTTGATATGAGATACTTTGGGCCTGAGAAACATGCAAACAAATAAGTTAAACTTAGAGATCGTGGGGCCAGCAGTTGGTATAATGGTTACATCACCAGGCTCCCACATAGTTAACCATGGCTTTAGTCCTGGACCTGGAGACTTAAAACTCATGCTGGGCACATGTGCATGCATGCCCAAAATCCTGAGAGGAGAACGGAGGAGAAGGAATTGTGGCGTGGTCATCCTCCTGGGAGGTGATTTCTCACTCACTCACTCTCTCTCTCTGGCCAGTGCATGTGCCCTATAGCAAAAATCTCTCTTAAAAACATGACAAAGCAAGAGCAACTTAGATTGTAACCTGCAAACTCAAGATTTTCTAGAACCAAGATGTTAATTACACACAAGGAGTCTTTATGAAGTTCACAGAAAATGTGCTCTGAAGAAAATATGTATTAATTTCAAGCTTCATACTTCAAAATAAACTCATTGATTTTTTTTTTTTTGGAGAGATTTTCACTGTAGGGCGCGTGCGCTCGCCAGACAGACAGAGAGAGACATAGAGACAGAAAGTGAGAAATCACCCCCCAGGGGGGATGGTCACACCGCAATCCCTTCTCCTCCATTCTCCTCTCGGGATCTTGGGCACGCACGCACACGCGCCCGGCGTGAGTTTTAAGCCACCAGGTCCGGGACATGAACCGCGGTTGACTACGTGGGAGTCCAGCGACATAGCCATTACGCTAACTGCTGGTTCCCAAACTCATTGATTTTTTTTTTTCAAAAATTTTGTTTCTTCCATGATTGAGAGAGAGAGAGAGAGAGAGAGAGAGAGGAAAGCATGTCCTCCACAGGGTGTCGATATTGTGATCCACCCCCAGTCAGCCACAGATCAGGGCCTCGTATACTCAGGAAGGTTTCTAGACACAAACCTAGAACCTTCTCATATGCTTTGGCCTTGCAGAATTTTGCAATTTTGTAACCATGCCTTTACTCCATTCTCCACAAACTTTTTGAAATCCTTCATAATACATTTTTTCAAAGACACAAATCAGAATGTCTATAACCTTTATATTCACTTATACCATCTGACATTTTCTTATGCCTGCTGTCAGCGATTTTCTTTGATGCAATGTGAAAGCTCGTGGTATTTCTCCTAAAAATATGAATCTTTTTTTACTTTCCGTATATTTTTGCAAAAGGAAAGTTATCATTAAAACATATATTTTGCTCTCTTTGAGCATTTCTAATTTCCTCAGGAACATCAGATGCAGCCAGACTTTCACTAAAGAGGATCATGACCTGAAAGTACAACCCCTCATTAAGATAAAGAAAGCACTTCTTGAAAACTAAGAACCTATATAACCTCTATAATGAAGAAAAAAGCCAACGAGGGTTGTATTAACTCCCTCTTGAGAGTTTAAATTCCTTAAGATCTGCAGATTCAGTTGGAACAAACTCAGAACTAAAACTCTGCCAGGGTTCCTAATGTCAAATGCCTGCCCTGAGTGATGGATTACCTGAGTTATCCACCCACCCTACTCATCCATCTACTGCAGAGGCCCAGAATCAACATTTGCTATATAACTATCTCAACTCAGAGAGGAAAAAAAAAAAAAACAAAACAGAAGTCATTAAGTCTTCAGAAATTCACTGTGCACAATTCTGGAGGTTTGGGTTTCCAAGATCAAATGCCAGCAGATTCCATGGCACACTGATGGAGTTTTCCACATACCCTCACCAACAGCAGGGTGAGGCGGCTCTCTGGGCCTCTTTCATAAAAGAATTTCATTCATAAGTGTTCCAGCCTAATCACCTCCCAAAGACTCCACTGCCTAATATTATTTGGTGACTATGTTTCAACATATGTATTTGAGGGAGAACAGGGCACTGACAGACTGTATTAAACAGTAACACAGAGTTAAAGCAGTTTGACTTTCTATAGATCATTGTGACTGAGGAAAGTTTCCTTATTATTGTAAGGAGAAATACAAGAAGGTATTTCCTTAATCGGTCTTAACAACGGGAGGACCAGCAGATGGTGTAATGGCTATGCTGCTGGACTGCCATGTAGTCAGCTGTGGTTTGAGTCCTAGACCTGGTGGCTTAAACTCACACGGGGCTCATGTGCATGCATGCTTAAGATTTTGAGACGAGGATGGAGGAGAAGGGATTGCGGCATGGCCATCCCCCCTGCGGGATGTTTCTCGCTTTCTGTCTCTCTGTCTCTGTCTTCTGGTGAGTGCACATACCCTATAGCAAAAACCTTTAAAAAATATTTAGGAGGCTGCTTATATTAACACACACACACACACACAAACACACACACACACACACACACACAACAGGCAAAGAAGTTTTCAATACTCTATAACACAGCAGGCATCTAATAAAGCAGGAAAAGAACTGGAGGAAAATCTCACACTTTTGAGGTGCATTTTTTCTGAAAGAACTACTAACACTATTCAGTTTGGGGGATACAAAATATAAATTAACATTTTCAGTTATTCTTGTCTAGAATGTCTCTTTTTTATTAATTTTTGCCAGAGAGAGACAAAGAGAGGGAAAGCACAGCCATCCCTTCTCCTTTATTCTCCTCTCAGGATTTTAGGTGCGTGTGTACACATGTGCCCAACATGAGTTTCAAACTGCTTGGTCCAGGACTCAAACTTTAGTCAGTCATTTGTGAATCCAGTGCCCTAATCACCATGCCATCTTCTGGCCTCAGTCTGAGATGTTTAAGCAAAACTTTTGTTTTATTTTTATTTTTTAAAATTTTGCTATAGGGCATGTGTGCTCATTAAAACAGAGACAGAAGGAAGGTAAGGAATCACCCCCCCCTCCCTCCAGGGAGGATGGACATGCCACAATCCATGCTCTTCCATTCTCCTCTCAGGATTTGGGGCACATACACACATGCACCTGCACCTGATGGCATGCACGGGGTCCAGGATTCGAACCACTCAGCCTGCTGTGTGGGATCCAGATGCCTTACCCTCCATGCCATCTGATGGCTCATTATTTATTTATTTTAGTTTTCTAGAGGGGGTGTGGGCTTGCCAGAAGAAGATAGAAATGGGGGAGAAAGTGAAAAAGCATCCCCATGGGGGATGATCACACCATCATCCCTTCTCCATTCCTACCTCCTTTTGGGATTTTGAGCACATGTGTCCTGCATGGTTTTCAAGCTGCTGGGTCCAAGACTTGAACTTCACAGTGAGCCATGTGGCACCTGGCAGCCTTAACTACCACATCAGCTGGAGAGATAGATATAGATATATAGGTATATATATATGGAGATTTATATATAAATTTATATATAATTTTTGTATAGATTTATATATAAATAAAATATATAATATATAGTTTATATAAAATTTTATATATTATATATGTGTGTGTATATATATATATATAAATAAAATGGAAGATAAAAGTGTGTACATGTGGGGGGAGGTCATCAGAAAAGTCATGACATATATTTCTTTACTTTTCTATGCAAAAATGCATCATGACTTTTCAAACAACCCGACATATATGTATGTATATTATACACATAAATGTTTTAGTTTTTGTTACAGGCCACATGTGTTCACCAGAGAAACCAACGGCAGAGAGAAGGCGCAGGTAGAGAAAGTGAGAAATCACTCCTCAGGGGGATGGATGATCACACAGCAATCCCTTCTCCTCCATTCTCCTCTTGGGATTTTTGCACACATGCCTGGCATAGTTTTTAATACTCTGGGTCCAGGACTTGAACCATCTGCCATGTGGGATTCAGTGCCTTAACCACCATGCCATCTGCTGGCACTCTCTCTATATATCTAGATATGTATAGAGATATATAAACTATGTACATGTGTGTGTATATATACATTTATGTAACATATATGTACATATACATATAAGTATATATGTGTATACACACACACACATTTATAAGTTTATAAATGTTTAAGGTTGTTCCTTCAATGAGCAAGAGAGTGAGCCAGTGACAGAGAGATCACTTCCAACTAGGTCTCAACATTGTGACCACCTCCAGTCTTCAACCAGCCCCAGATAATGGGCAAGCACGTGCCCAGCATACTCAAGGAGGTCCCCAGACTTGAACCAGGACTCTCCCCATATAGGATTGTGTCCTGGAGCATCACATTTTACCAGTGCACCACCATCTGCATACTCAATGACATGTTTTTAATAAATAAATTGGTTCATAATCTTCGCATTTTGCAAAGAGATACGTTTATCAGAAAAAAATAAATAAATAAATAAAAGTCAAAAGGGGGCTAGTCACATGGCCTGATGGTCACAGGAGCCACCCACGCAATTTGAATTCTGGTCCCAGTGACTTGAGTGAACCTGCTGGTCCATGTGCATGCAAGCCCAGGATCCCAAGAGGATACTTTTTCCTCTTTTTTACCTCTCTCTAATACATATCCCCTCTGGCAAAACTGAAAAAACAAAAAGTCAAAAGAGACTTAAAGCATTCAAAATCTTCCTACAGCACACTGGCTGGCTGCATCCTGCCATAGTCTCTTCCAGTCTTTTTTTTTCCCCCCACACATAATCTAAATCTTTGTATTTTCCTACTATAAGCTCCAAGATACAAAACCACCGAAAATTACTTGTTCTTAAAAGTCATATTCTTTCTGGATCTATAAATGCTCTTAATTTTTAAAAATAATTTATGTGCTTGTGTTTCTTTGGAGGTCATACCCAATATACCAAAACTAATGTGTTTAAAAATATCAGTCTGAGGCTACAAGCAAAATTTATGTCCCATTTACTTTCAAAGACAGCTTTTTAGGGGGGACCAGCAGTTAGCATAATGGCTATGTCGCTGGACTCCCACGTAGTCGACCGCAGTTCGCGTCCCGGACCCGGTGGCTTAAACTCACGGCGGGCACGTGTGCGTGCATGCCCAAGATCCCAAGAGGAGAATGGAGAAGGGATTGCGGCATGACCATCCCCTCTGGAGGGTAATTTCTCGCTTTCTGTCTCTCTGTCTTTCTCTGTCTGGCAAGCACATGCGCCCTATAGTAAAAACCTCTCAAAAAAAAAAAAAAAAGCTTTTTTTTTTCTTCTTCTCACAAAGAGCACTTTCTAACACAAAATTTTCTTCTAAAAAGTCTAATGAAATCACACAGGCACTCTGGAAATAAGAATAACTTAAATAACAGCCCTTGTCAACTCTTTTTTTTTTTTTTGTACTGAGTCCAGTAGCTGACAGTATGTCATTTTGAAGGAGATGGTAATTTAATTTTCTGTGTCGATTATAATTTGACTCCTCGGGGGTATATTTTCCTCCTCCAAGTGACTTCCTTGTTGGCCATCTTTCCTCTCAGCTCAGTTCATCTTTTAACACATCCCAAGCTATTGATAGATCTGCCAAAACTGCACCAGGCTTTTCTTCTCCAAGTAGACTCCTCTATTTACAATTCTTTACACACGACATCAAATCTTCAAAAAGAAGTGAGTTTTATCTCTTATATGTCTACAGCTTGGAATAGGGAGAGAAGAACGTGCTTTTCACTGAACAGTCATGCTGAGGGTTGGGCCTGCTGAGCAAAGTTAAAGAGGAAGCTTGCAAAGCCTTCAAGTAAATTTGGTGCAGGCAAATGGAAGGATTGTGCTAAACTGCATAGGATCCTAAATGAATTTGTTGTGCACTTTTTCCTTTATTCTCTTTTTAGCTGTAGACAGCAATAACACTTGCTCATAGCACACAAATGCAAGAAATAAAGAATCCTATTCAGTGGAAAGCCTACCTTTTCTAATCCTCTTCCCAAGAATAAATCAATTTTAGCAGCTTAGTGTATTGTGCTACAGTATTTCCTCTAGGTCTGTCCAATTTTGTATGTTTTTAGTAGGTTACTACCAGACCCCATTCTGGGACAAGACAACAGTCATCTCAGACAGGTCATAGACTGCTCCCGTATGGATTTGAATCTCGGCTCTTCCATGTACTGGTTTGGTGATATTAGCCACATTACCTCACCTGTCTGTATCAAAGTTTCCTCATTTTAAGGTAGAAATGAGAGAGTATCCCATAGGATTGTTCTGACACATGAATGAGTTAAAATACATGAAGCACTTACAACCATACCTGGTACATAGTAAGGAATGAATCAATATCTACTATTACATATGTCAAATACATAAAATTTTCAATCAAAAAGTGTCAAAAAAAAAAAAAAGTGTCTTGGCGCTGGGCATGTGTGCATGCGTGCCCAAGATCCCAAGAGGAGAATGGAGGAGAAATGACTGCGGCATGGCCATCCACTCCTGGGGGGTGATTTCTTGCTTTCTGTCTCTCTGTCTCTCTCTCTGTCTTTCTGGTGAGCACACACACCCTATAGCAAAAACCTCTCCAAAAAAAAAAAAAAAAAAGAAAAAAGAAGTGTCTTGGCAAATTCTCAATCTAGTACCATGTTGAGCTTGTTCCTTCTAAAAGCTGAGTAGGATTTTGCTGATCAGATGTAGTGTAATTACCTAACCAATACACTACTGATGGTCATTTAGATCACTTCTCATTTTTTGTTATAATTACCTGTGCTTGCAAGGTACATTTTCATTTACTCATCTCTGCAAATCTGTGTGTTTCTTCTTGATAAAGTCTTACAAGTGGACTTAGTTAAAAGGTAGTTCTATTTTAGGGCTGGGGCATGGCCTGGTGGTTAAGGGGGCCGAATCCCACCTGGCCAACCTCATAGTTCGAATCCTGGCTCCAGTGACTTGAAAAACATGTTGGGCATGTGTGTATGCATGCCCTAAATCCAAAGAGGGTGGAGAAATGACAAAGGATTATACCAACACTATGCCACACTAGGGGGGCTTTCTCCTTTGGTGAGTACACATGCCCTCTAGCAAATAAGTAATAATAAAACTTAGACAGAGTAGTTCAATTTCAGAGACACTGCCATACTGCCCTTTAAAATGTTAAATTAACATATATATATACATAGTATGTCCAACATATATAATGTATATGTGTGTGCGTGTGTATATTTATATAGTATGCCCAACTTCCCACTCAGTTTTGAGCACTGAGCTTCAGACCTAATCCCTTTGCTAAGTGTAGGTATGGCAGGAAAGGCTCATGAAGTCCTGATAGGTATTTGCAGTCACTTAGCAGGAAGCATCCCTTTACTGCTCTCTTTCATAAACCTCAAGGTGAACAAATTGAATCATTTCTTATCCCTTTTCCCTCAAACTTGCTGCTGCTTTGGGAGTTTTGTTTTGTTTTGTTTTGTTTTGTTTTTTTAATAAACAACACTGCCATCCACTTATTCTACTTAGAAAGCTGGAAATCTTGACAACTTTTCTTCCCCTGCTTCAGAGTCAGTTACCATTTTAATCTGCCCAAGATTGCTCCATATAGTAGTAAAATAATTTCTAACACTCGAGCCTTTTCGGTTTTCTACCTAAGCCCTCCCAAATTCACTCCAGGAAAACCTTTTAGAAATATACTTACAATACACATGCAATAAAAGAAACTTCTCAAAAGCATTCGTAGATCACTTTTCATAATAATAAGATACTAGAAACATCGACTGAGTGAATAAGCAAACTATTCTACATTGCTAAAGTAGTCATTTTAATCAGTATTCACACCGTGAACTATGAGGTGTATGGAGATGGAGGTAAATAACATACCTGAAAGAAAACATGAACTTATACACACAGGGAATATCAACCTAAACTCATCGCTGAATACGTTAGAAAGGTTAGTACGTTTAGAGAGGTACAGATACATAGACAGTTCTGGTTTCTTTAGAATAAATTTCTCTCTCCTCCTTCTCTCTTTTTTCTTTCTATAGAAGGAAAATGTCTTTTTAAAACTTTTTCGCAACATCTATTGTACTTTCATCACATATGGAAACTATTAGTTTGTCAGGAAAGTCATAACGTGTTTTTCTATGCAAAAATACATCATGACTTCCCCGACAACCCAGTAAGTCACATGAAAAGAAAAACTCCAAGTACAAAACAGATAGGAACAACACGAGATGCTGTGGGCGATATTTTCTTGCTCTTGCCTTAGAATACAAGGAGCTACGTGCAGCATGGTTAGGAAGCAAGGCCTGTAATCATGGCCACCCTCAGGATATCTGCATACACCAGAAATCCAGAGCCTTCGGTTTGCAAGGTCAAGAGAGAAGAAGATTCAGACAAAAGCGTTTCCCTTTTTCTTTGTCCCTCCTAAACCTGCCTGCAGCATCTGGCAGCAGGCGGCACCACACATCCTCTGATTACCCTGCCATGGTGGCCTTTCCTCAATTCATTGACTGAGCAGTAGCCATGAAATAGTTCTTGAAAGCAATTTACTGTGAGATGATTTTCAAATTCTTTCTTTAATGTGTGTTATAAAATCGAACCATACATCTTCTCTAATGAGCTTTGTTTTAATTAGGAGATAAGCACTTCTTCAATTATATTTTATTTTAATATTTATAGACTATATCCACCATTATATTAGTGAATTAAAGATGCTTCCCGTATTAGTTATGGCTTTATAATTTTCCCAAATTTAAAATGGGCCACAACTATGTTCAAGAGATAGTAAAACATAATTAGGAGTTCAAACTGTGTAATAACAAAGACCTGGGTTTGAACCCTGGTTCTACCTTCTATAATAATCATATGATCTAAGCAACATTATTTAATCCATATAGGCTTCGATTTCTATATCCATGTAATGGTATAAAATTTGTTCTTTAGGGAATGATTATCAAGATTAAGCAACATAATCCCTGAAAAGCATTCAGCATAATGATAGATCTATAGTATAGGTACAATAATTATGAGCTATTACATGAGAGGAAGAGTTGAATTATTAGTGTAAATTATAAAATAGAAATCATTGGCTTTTTTAGAGATTTAAAAAATACATCAGATGCAACATGGAACAAATGAAATGGCTTATAAATTTATTTTCTATTTTCCTGTATTTTTTTAAACTTTATTTATTTATTTAATTTTGACCAGAGAGGGACAGAGAGAAAGAGAGAAAGAGAAAGTGAGAAAGCAAGCCACCAGGTCTGGGACTTGAATAGCAGTCAGTCATGTGGGAGTCCAGCACCCTTTACCACCACTCCACCTGCTGGTCCCTATCTCCTGTATTCTTTCCCAAGAATCATAATCATCAGCACTATAAAGTTAACATTATATGCTGGGAATGTTTGCTTTCTTGAGAGAATTTGGGCTGGACGGTGGTGAGTAGTGAAATGCAATCTGCTGCAAGGCTGATCCCCATGGGACAGATCCAGGTCATGTCTGAAGACCTTTTTTTTTTTGAGAGAGAGATTTTCACTGTAGGGCGCGTGCGCTCGCCAGACAGACAGAGAGAGACATAGAGACAGAAAGCGAGAAATCACCCTCCGGGGGGATGGTCACGCCGCAATCCCTTCTCCTCCATTCTCCTCTCCGGATCTTGGGCACGCACGCACACACGCCCGGCGTGAGTTTTAAGCCACCGGGTCCGGGACACGAACCACGGTCGACTACGTGGGAGTCCAGCAACATAGCCATTACGCTAACTGCTGGTTCCCTGAAGACCTCTTTGAGTACCCAGGTATGTTTGTGTCCATTAGGCAGGACTGGCTGAATCCAGGGTTAGACTGTGGGTGGCACAAGACTCTGTTGGACGTCATGTTTCTCTCTCTCTCTCACTCATGAAAAAAAAAAAAAAACTTTGAAAAAAGATTTACAGTAGCATAATTTACATGCCATAGAATAATTTACTGTAAGCATATGACCAAATTATTTTTACTAAATTTACAGACTTGTAGAGTCATCAGCACAATCCATTTTTAGAGCATTTTCATCAACCCAGAAAGATCTTTTAAACCTCTTTGTAGTCAAGGGGACACTTACATTTTCAGTGTATTTGGGGGATATTTTGTATTCTTGCACCTTTCTTACTCTATTTTTCCTACACACATAAGTTGGTAAGTTCTGGATTTTAACCCGGGATGGAATTTATATATTTTTGAGATTAGAGGCAATCAGGAGACCTGAATTGGGTATTATTTATCACAATCTGGCAGAGGAGTGAGCATGACAACCCCAGAAGCCACTCTAGACATAAATAGGACAGACTACATCCTTAGAAGTTGGCAAAAGAAATCAGAGCAAGTGAACTCCAGGATAAGTGAAAATATGTTGGACTGTGTTTACCTAAAGGTCATATTATAGCACCTGGAAAATGTTTACTGGGGCAACAGTAGGCTAAGGAAAGGATAGATACAGAAAAGAAGCCTTAATGGCAAAGAAATTGCAGGTAAGAACTTGCAAGGTAAAAAGTGGAGTAGTAAGAGCCACTATGATTGGAGCCAATAGACACATATCTTTAGAGGAGGAAAACTGATCAGAAATGAAGTTAATGTTGTTTTCTCACACTTAATTAACATCTTTTGTCATAGATCTAACAAATGGCAGAACTAAGCTTTGATCAAAATATTCTGATTCTAAAATTTCTATGAAACCAAGGATTTTTTAAGCAAGAGTAGTTTCAAAGATAAACTGTGTGTGTGTGTGTGTGTGTGTGTGTGTGTGTGTGTGTGAGAGAGAGAGAGAGAGAGAGAGAGAGAGAGAGAGAGAGAGAAGACAGGGTCTACTGTGTCATGATCCTTCTATCACATTCTCCTGAGTAACTGGGACCACAGACATGCACCACCTCACCTGGATCTTTCAGACAGAGTCTTACTGTGTCGCCCAAACCAGCCTCATGCTTGTGATCCTCCAGCCTCAGGCTCCCACGTCGATAGATTACAGCCACACACTACCGTGACCAGCCTTCGTGTTCAATGGGAAATAACACCCAAGCCTCCCATATGGTTCCAGCCTGAGGAGCACAGTGACTCTGCCCTGCCACCATGGCTGGGTCAATAAGCAACAATTTAAGCATTGATCATATAACTCACTAAATTATGTAAGTGAAATCTCCAGGAGGTAAACAAAGCAAATACTATTTTCCTTCTAGTTCTTTTTCCTAGGTCTCACTTCTAGTGGAAAATAGGAAAGATGCATGAGGGGAAGCAGAGAGGTGTGCTTTTACCTTCTACAATTTCATGAAGCACATTGTTAAACCCTGTGAAGCCTTAAGGGTATATTCAAGTGCACTAGGGTGTAAATTTTCATTTATTATCCACATGGTTTTCTTCTCAGTTAGAAATGAAAGCATATCTATCCCTCCCTCTGGATTTGAGAAACCTTTTTTTTTTTTTTTTTAACAAGTAGTACTTGAGTTGGGAAAAATAAATGGAAATAGTCCTTATATTTTTCCTTGGAGATTTAATTCTGCCACAGGAGCAGAGATACACCATTTTAAAGATTTTGTTTTTCCTTGAGCTCATTGACCCTCATCTTTGTCTGTCCATTCCCCTCTTCTATCTTTTCTTTCCCTTTTTCTTCCTTGGCTGTTAGTCATTTCCTATCTGTAGTTTTCCATAACCCCACTGCCCAACATAGGGGCTTGGCTGAACAAATGGTTTAAGGGGCAGAGGAGACAGTAGAGTGGAAAAGAGAAGGGACAGAGAAGTAATAGCAAATCCTACAACATAGACTCGTGGTCTGGGAGCTAAGGAAAAATGCTTTCCCACCTCTTGCCTGCCTTCTTCAGACTCTAGATAAATATCAAGAATTTCAATGTCTCAGACAATTCAATATACCAAAGAGTAGGGGCAGAGGTGGGGAGACCAGCATGTAAGCTCTTGCAATAACCATGGTGGTGAAAAAGTATGGTGGGTTGCAATTAGAGTAGAAACAAGTGGTTGGATTCTGAATAAATTTTGAAATAAAAGGCAGGATTTTTCTGATAACTTGCATAAAAGGTGAGAGAGGAAGAGTCGTAGCCCACATCAAATGGAACTACCACGAACTAAGATGCGGAAGAGTGTGGGAGGAACTGATTGTTGAGAACTTGGAGGGCAGACCAAGACTCCAGTTTGGGGAGAGGCCAGAGGGAGCTGTCAAGAAGAGAGCTTCTTCTTTTAATTAGAGTTCTAGGAAAAGGTCTAGACATGAGATAGAAATTTGGGAATTGTGGGCACCACTGAGGACTTGAAGCCATGAGATTAAGTGAGATTTCTTAGCAGGGTCATGCAGAGAAAAAGGAAAGAGTTTTAAAGACTAAGTCCTGGAACACACCAACACTAGAGGTGGGGGAGATGCAGAAGCTATGCAAAAGGAGTATGAGGCAAGATAGGCACTTGAAACAATATAAATCCTTGTTTTAATTGTGTTTCTGTTACTAATCATGAGTTTATAAATATAAACATATTTCACTATGTGCTTTATCTTTCTTTACATCTCCCAAATATGACTCCCCTCTTAACAACACACACACACGAGTATGGGTGTATGTGTGCGTATTGTAATGTATTAATATTAAATAAATTATTTAAATAGATAATACATAAAGTATATATTTGTCCATGTATATAACTTACTGTTTAATCTGTAGGAAAGCATTATGAAATCAATATCAATTTTTATTATCCATGATTTGCTATATATTTACAGCCTATAAAATATTTTGTCTAAGCAAATATTTTGTCTTTCTTTGGGTTTCATCTGATTGATAGTTGAGTCGAGTGTTTGGATTCAGTTTAGGTTTCAGATCCCTGTAAAATAGAGTTTAGCTATATTCTTTTTATCTAGATAATTAAATTATACTCAGAACTTCCCATTTAAGAAGCTATAACTGTTAAAATATATGACATGTTTAAAGAGTAAGGCACTGAATAGGTAGATGAAATTTATGTGTACTTAAAATTATTTTGTGGGTGGTGATATTTTTTTTCCATACCACATTATTTCATTCTGGACACCAACATTGGCTTTTATTGTGGAAAATGAATCCTTCAGCCTCGTAGGTAAACTGTTCATTGTTACAAGACTTCATTGGAAGAACCAATACCTGCTACAGAACCACTTCAAGGGACACTGACTTCAGTGAGGGTTATGTCGCATGGTGGTGACTGAAGAGCATGTTGTAGGGGGGAGGGGAGTACATTAGAAGGGAATAGATAAAAGGGTGATTTAAAAAAAAAGGTTAAGAAAGGAAACACTGGTAATGAGAAGGGAATCAAAGGAACTTGTGCCAAACAGAAAGGAGTATATGGAGCATACACAAATATCTTGGTTTTTGTTTTTTCATAGAGAGATTTTTGCTATAGGGTGTACTCACCGGAAAGAGAGAGAGACAAAAAGAAAGCGAGAAATCACCCCTCAGGAGGGATGGCCACACCGCAATCTCTTCTCCTCCATTCTCCTTTGGAAATCTTGAGCACACACACACATACTGACATGAGTTTAAGCTCTCAGGTCCAATACTCAAACCATTGTCAACTACATGGGAGTCCAGAGACATAACCATTATGCCATGTACTGATCCCCATACGTATCTTTTTTTTTTTTCAAGAAAATTTGTTTATTTCTGTAGCATACAATTTAACATAATAACCAGAATTATGACAGATAATTTACAAGATTTCTAGAATTTCATATAACTTTTTGGAAAACATAGAAATAACACATGCATAAAATATAACTCAAAGCAAGTTAAGCATTTCTTATTTGTAAATGCTCTTAATTAGCTAGATTTAACCATTTCCCCATGTGTATTAATTATACTTCAAAACATCTTATGTGACATAGTATATATATATATATATATATATACATATATATATATATAATTTTAGCAATTTTTAGAAATAAATTTAAAAATTAGGATGAAGAAGAAGAACTTTTATTAGAGTTATCGTATAGCGTGTTCAAAGATTTAGAGGGGATCTTAGAGTCAATACAATTGTCTACCTATATTAGGTTCCAAAAGGCTTATTACAGATGCTACTGAGATAGAATCTCTTGGTATAACCAAGTCATCTGCACTTTTACCATAAACATCCTGGCTCTGTCCTCATTCCTAAATGAATTTCATGACTGCTAAAATATGAGCACCAGTGAACTAGGGTATAAGTCAAAACCACGTGAAAAATAAATCTTGGAAATAAGTGTGTTAAAAATCAAATGGAAAGGAGATTCTACGGGAATTTGCAGAGTAAGAAAGATGTCAAAATGATAATGAAAGGAGATCGTGTCCAGGAATAAAGCCACCATGAACTGCCAGGAAAGAATGATACAAGTAAAGAAGAACGGCAATAGTGACAGGAGTCAAAAAGAATGAATGGCTGTGAGTGGATGAGAGGCCAGAAATGACATGCTAAGAAAGAGGCGCAATGTGACGAGTGACGAGAAAGACAAGACTACGTGTGGCCTTAGGCCTTAGAGCGTCCCAAGGGCTGAGCCACAGGAGGCCCATCAGTACCCATAAGACTGGACCAGAAAGCAAACTGTAATGACATGAGATCAGACCAGCAAAGAGGGATCCCAGGATGGCCACCACACTGTTCTGTGCTGCATCTGTAGCAGGTATTGCTCTCTGCTGTCAGAGCTGCTAAGTGTCAGGCCTTATCTCCACCCCAGTAACATAACACTCTCCTTAGATAATCATGTTCTTTGCAAAGACAGCACAAACTTGTTTGACTTATTAAAGACTCTGGTGGATTGAACTTCGCATCCATCTGAGTACAAATGAGAAGGAGGAAATCCCCATTCATGAGTATTAGTCTAAATGCTTTCATGTACTCCGGAAGGAAATCTTCAGTCCCAACCAGGAGAAAAGGCAGAGACACAAGTGATTAGCAAGACTATTTTTCCCTTCCTCATCCTCGTTTTCTTATTTAGTCTTATTTGTGCTAAAATAAATAAGTAGCTAAGGAATGTTTTATTGTAAGTCTCTACATGTCCAACATTTAAAAATCGCCAAGGAATGAATTGAGAGTGAATACTTACAAAAGTGTCATGGATTCACAATGTGTTTTTAGCTTCATATACCAGTAGTTCTCATGGACTCTGTCCTATCTTTGAATAACCCAAGCATCCTAGGACATTTCTTATCATCATTTTGCAGTCAATAAGTAAATAAAGTATAAAGGGAATCTTCAAAATGTTTGTGGGAAATGCATATTATGAAAATGTAATGCTGTTGGAGCTGGCAGATGGCATGGTGGTTAAAGGCTCTGGATTCCCACATGGCCGAATACAGTTTGAGTCCCAGACCTGGCAGCTTGCTTTCTTGCTTTCCCTTTCTCTCTCTTTCTGTCTCTCTGGTCAAATTGAAGAAAACAACAAATAGAATTAAATAATCAAATCATTCTTTAAAAAAAGAAAAAGTAATGCTGTTTTCATACCAGAATAAACAGGTACTTTAAATCCATTTTCCATGAACTTTTTGAAGTACCCTCATATGAGAAATATTCATGATCACTTCCTTAAAGATTCTGGTATTTTCTTTTGAAAATAGAGGAAAGAGAATGCTTCCTAGATGTTAATTTTCTATTTATTTCTGATTTTTCAAAATGAGAAATAGAGTTTGGGAATGTAGTTAATTTAGTTGGTAAATGGAGGGGAAATATTCAATAAATATTCAACATAATCATATTAGAAAATCCTTTGACAATTGGGGACAAGTGGATGAAAGCAAGTTTGCACCAACAATGTGAATGCACCAACTGTGATTTCCTCTTCTTTCAGTCTGGCTAGCATTTTACTATTTTATACTTTTATCTTTTCTAGTAAAACAAATCAAAGATTACTTCATTTTTTTTAAGAATTACTTTACTTTACATTATTTATTTACTTACTTATTCTAATGTGACCAGAGTGGGACAGAGCGAGCAAGAGAGAGAAAGTGAGAAAGCAAGCCACCAGGTCCATGACTTGAGCCACAGTCGGCCATATGGGAGTCCAGTGCTGTCAACCACCACACTAGCTGCCAACCCCCAAGATTTCTTCGTTCTGTGGGATTCCTACTCCCACAATATACTTGATCAGTTCCTACATGGTAATTATAGAAGTCAAAAGTTCTATAATGAATCATCAATTTTAGGGCTGAACCAGGTCTCGTTAAGGGAGCTGAATCCTACATGGCTGACCTCAGTTTGAATTACAGTCCTGACTGCTTGAAAAGCATGCCCCAGTCCCACAGGATGGAGAAATAGAGGAGAGGGTATTGTGACATGATTGCACCCCATTAGGAGGTGTTTTCTCCTTCCTCCTTTCTCTGTCTCTTTCTCACTCTGGCAGGCATATATGTCCTTGGACAAAAAAAAGAAAAAGAAAGTTTATATTTCTTTACATGTTAGGTGTAAAAGAAAAGAGAAAGACAGGTAATAAAATAACACAATAGACTTTCTCTGCTGTGCATGTGGTTTTTCTCTCCACTGAAATCCACATGTCCATTTAGCATTCATTTATTTTCTGGCTATTAAAACCCTCTCCCTCCTGACCCCTTACCTAGTATTAAGGGGAAATCTATAGGAAGCAGCTGTTAAAAGTTTGCTCTGTGCCAAGCACAATTTTAGGTGCTCATATAAATGATTTCTAATCAACCCTCCCCCATAGAATTATTTGGATAATTATCCCCACTTTTCTGATGAAGAAGCTAAAGGCTACTCAAGGTCCCCCAGCAAGTAAATGAGAATCCATGATTTAAATCGACATTGGTCAGAGTATAAAGGTTCCCATTTTTCCTTCTGGGCTCTGGGCCTCAGGTTTACTAGCAATGAAGACTAATACTAATTTGTTTCATATACAGATACCCGTTATGTGATATGGAATCATAAAGAATTTTTCTAGTAGGTGAACAAGGACTAGAATTATTTTAAAATGAATTAGAACATCATAGACATCACTTAATAGCATTCTTATGTGTTCAGTAGGAAACTGTGATATTTGCAGTTCTCTCTATCATTTGCCATCTGGTATTAAGGGCTACAAATTCATTCTGCTTTTTGTGTATAATCTGCCTTTATTTTTGATGCTGCAGTACTGGATACCAGTTTATTTACTATTCACCTGAAAACACAGCCAAAGCAAAAGAAGTTCTCAGCAACATCAATCAACTACAACCTCTTATAGCAACCCATGCAGACCTGCTACTTAATTCTGCAAGCCAGCATTCTCCAGACAGCTTGAAGAATTCTTTAAAGATGCTTTCAGAAAAGGTAAGATCCAAATCATCAATACAGTGGGGAAAAATGAAATACTCAAATCCCCACTGGTGTTGCTTGCTACATGCATTGCCTTTCCTAGCATCTGGAAATGTAAAATAGACAAGGTTAAAAGTAAGCTTCAAAGTATTGCCACAGGATCAAAATGAATTGGCCTCATTCTCTTTTCAAATCTTACTGAGCATTATTTTTTTTTTCTTAGTAGGAAATAAAACCTGTTATTGGTGGGTATATATATATATATATATATATCCTCTTTTCCTTGACGTCTTTCATTTTCTTTGGTTGATGGTCTTATTAAATGAATTAAATTAGATTTTCAAAATGACTATTTCCTTTGGTGATCACCTAATTTTTAATGCATATAAAACTATACATTTGAATAGGAATGTAACTTAATTTGAAAGCAGAACTTTGATGTAGGTTCGGATCATTCGTATGGGGATAATTTCTATGCCTCAGTTTGATTTCTATGTTAGCTCTTAAGAGAAGATTCTAAAATTTTCCAAAAGTATTAGTTGTTGTTTGAAACCTAAGCCTAAATTTTCCCAAAGGTGACTTGCTCTGGTATCTGCAGAGAGGAAAAATAGTCCGGCATGGCATAGCCTCTCAGTATCTGCATTTGTAACTAATGAGGACAGTTGCACAATGGAGGGAAAACCAAGACAGAAAGAGACAAATCCAGCTTGTTTTAAAATGGCAAGCTGAATATCCTGGAGTCCAATTCCTATGTGCTCATCCTTTACCTCTGCATTCCGAAGACACAATTTATTATGAGATACTTCTGGTGAATATGCCCTTTAAGAAACTGACCCAAAATATTACCATATTATTAGTCTAGAATGAGACAACAGTGTAGTTCTTCACCTGCTTGAAAAACAGATGCATAGAATCCTGGGTATTATATAGGTCTACACTTCTTATTCAGATATGTTGTAATACTGGATTGTTGGAAACATCATGATGCAGGGATCAGCAAATGGTCCCTGTTGCTGGACTCTCACGTGGTCAACCACAGTTCAAGTCCCAGACCCAATGGCTTAAATTTCATGTTGGGGGTCTGTGTGCATGTGTGCCCAAGATCCTGAGAGGAGAATGGAGAAGGGATTGTGATGTGGCCATCTTTCCTTGGGGGGTGATTTCTTACTTTCTGTCTATCTGTCTTTCTGGTCAGCACATGCGCCCTATAACAAAAATCTATCAAAAAAAAAATTCACTATGCATTTTTGCAAAGAAAAATATGTCATGACTTTTCTGAACTCAATAATATTTTACACCTATTTAACATTTTAAATTGTACATTTTTTCATATATTATTTCCATAGGAGTAAACTAGTATCTATTTTAATTAAAAATTAGCAAATATCTATTCAGAAAGGTCATGTAAATTGTGTAATAAAGAGTGAAAAATCAAAGTTCAAGACTTCCAGTTTGAGATGAGCATTTCTTCTGTGCCAGAACAAGTGACTCTATTATGAAAGCGAAGCAAATAGTGATCCAATTTTTATAAGTACTTACTTTGTATCAAATAAGGCAAGAGGTTTGTGTCTTATTTCACTTCATCTTCACAATTGTAGGACACTTACTATATGCATTACAAAATGAAAGTCTAAAGCTCAAAGAACTTAAAATCCATAGAGAATTTAAAATATATAAAGTTGGGGCCAGCAGATGGGATAATGATTACATTGCTGAATTCCCATGGGAATCTGAGACTGTGGCTCGAGTCCCAGACCCAGTGATTTAAAACTTACCCTGGGTACATGTGCATGCATACGCAAGAACCAAGAAAATTGAAGAGAAGGGGCCGCAGCATGCCCATCTCCCCTAGGGGTGATTTCTCATTTTCTGTCTGTCTCTCTAGTGAGTGCATGCACCCTATATATATATGAGTGAGTGAGTGAGTGAGTGAGTGAGTATGTGTATTATAATATGTAGAGTCATGCAGCTAGAGTTAAGCTCTAAATTCAAACAAGACCAGGGTTCAAACTCAGGTATGGTTGACTCAACAGTAGAAGCTCTTTCTGGTATTTTCCATGTAATATATGTATCTCGACAGGATTTTTTTTTCTTGGTTTTTAAATTTGCCAGAGACAAATAGAGACACAGAGAGAGGGTAAGGGAGAAACTACCCCTAATGGGGCATACTCACACCACAACCTCTTCTCCTCCATCTCAGCATCCTATTGGGACTTGGGGCATACATGCAAACACACCCAGCATGTTTTGTTAGCCGCTAGAGCGGGGCTACAAATCCTGTGATCAGCCATGTGGGATCTGACTCCCTCAACCCTCAGCCACAGGGACAGCCCAGTAAAATAAAATTCGGTTAGATATACTCCTCAGCCACACTCACTTTTTCACATAGTCAGTAAATACTCTTTAAAGCTGGGGGGAAAAAATAAATTGTTGTTACATAGAGTCAAATAGTCTAATTTTACTTTGGCTCATTTCTTTTTTGGATTTGTAGATGAGGTGAGGTTTTTCTGGGTTCACCTAAGCAGAAAATTTTAGCAAATAGCTCATCACTGCAGTGATTACAGAGCAGTATTTCTCGTCTTCCTGTGCACTGGGCAGGGATTTGTCATTTCATACATCATTTACAGCCTGCTGCAGTGATTTGGAGGGTTGGAGGTAGGGCAGGTATTTTTCCTTCTGTAATCAAACATTGCTCCAAGTCTTCCTCTTATGTTTTCTACTGAGTAGACAAGCTTTGTCTACTAATAAATCTCTCAGCCTTGAAACTAGGAGAATCTCAGCCTCTAAAGTTAAGTTTGCAAGCCATGCATTCTTTTAAAAATGTTTGCCTGGAATTTCAAATTATTACATTAACAGTTTTGAAGACCGTTAGTAGCTCATGGTTTAAAACATGGATTTGGCACTAGAGACAAATCTTAATGACATCTTACATTTTTAATATATGTAATATTAGGATTTAAGCATACAAATTTCATTTTTTAAGTTTCAGAGGTCTTGACTACTGTAAATTAGAAAATAAGAATCATGTAACAAGCAGATGGCCTAATGGCTACATTGCTTGACTCCCATGTAGTCGGCCACAGTTTGAGTCCCAGACCCAGTGGCTTAAACTCCTGCCAGGCACGTATGCATGCGTGCCCAAGATCCTGAGAGAAGAAAAGAGGAGAAGGGATTGTGGCGTGGCCATCCCCCCTGGGGGGTGATTTCTCGCTTTCTGTCTCTCTCTCTCTCTGGTGAGCACACGTGCCCTATAGTAAGAAACTGAACAAATAAATAAATAACAATCCTTTTTTCATTGACAATACCCTCGTTTATGTTACTGACCATGAAATGGTATGTTTGGAAAATAAATATTAAGAGGGTTCTTTTTTTCTTTTTTTTTTAAGTAATATGTCAAATAGCTTATTCCAGATATGAAATTGTCCATATTCATACTTATCAGGGAACTCTGAAAGTTTTATAGCATTTGAGCACCTAAAAATGGAAAAATCTACCATGTTCTCTGTGGTAGACTAACTGAGATTGCTGGGGAATACTTGGAGTATCCCAGGGGGAGCATCGGGGAGAAGCATTCATCTCTCATGATGGTTTTGGCATTTCTCTAAGAGAAACCACAGCACCTGGAGATGAAGCATATCAACTGAAGCATATCAGTTAAACATGGCCTCAGAGTTTTCAGGAAAAGCAAGAAGAAAAACCTGACTGGGTGACAGGGACTATTCAAGGAGTTTCAGAGAAGGTAGTAGTTGCAGATCTAAAGACAAATTCTCATTGTCACTTCTACTGTTGAGAACCAAACCACAGGGCTGTCTCTCCAGAAAAATTTCCACAGATATTCACTGGTAGAAACAAATACATTAAGGAAATAGTACTTATAAAGAGATAAAATATTCTTGAGTATTTTCCAGGAATTGTGCTTGAGACAAGGGGTACACAATAGAGTAACACACAGACCTCTTCTACCCCTCCAATTTAGATTCTCATGATAATAGATATAATGATCATGACAGTAATAGCATTCATTGACAACTGAATAACTATCTTATAAGATCTTCAATTGTCACAATCCTATGAGGTGGATAGTATTTTCAACATTTAATCTTCCTGCCCTGTAAGTATTGTTAGTAACCTTATTTAACAGAGTCGAGAAAACCAAGGTATAGAAATATTAAATAATGTGCTCACAATCACACACTTTGTGTTTCTGGCTCCATATTCAGAGAGCTTAACCACTATATTTTTAGATATGCCTCAAGTACTATGACAGATTCTTGCACCAGGGACTATGGGGGGAAAAGTGTGGGGGCAGGGGTGAGTTAGGATTTTGAATTCTGACCATAACTGAAATTTTACAAGAATGAATCTTTTATAAAATTTTTACATCCTAAATGAGCATAAACTCAGTTAAATTTTATCATCCTTTTGAAATTCCTAGTATATCTTCTGATAGATAATTGGATTTGTTTCCTGCCCATTAGTTCATGAAAATATTAAAGAAATAATTTAATCTTTTGACATAAGATTCTAACAAACGGCAAGCTCTGAGTTTATCTGAATAATTCCAAGAGAGAAGACAAAGACTTGGTCAAAATTTTTAGCATAAGATATGAAAGGTTAATAATGGAGTAAGATACATGCATTTTCCTTTTCCCTAGAACTAAAAGAGAAAAAAATGTAAAGACTTTTCCATGTAATGTAAAAGAATTCAAACTGAAAGAAAAGAAAAATAATGACCTAACTTCAGGCAGAGTACAGGGGTGTCTCATAGCTCTGAAATGTGTGACATTAGCTTTTGAATATCTATCACTTTCTCTATTCCATAGGGATTGAGAAGACTTGTTGATAAAGCCATTCTACTGCTCATCAAAAGGCACGATGTAGCACTTAATTATGATATTGTATTTGATGCTATATGACAAATACTACATATACACGACCCTTAACTTTTACAACCTAAGAATGAAAAATAATGGGAGTATTATACAATTTTGCCATTGTTAAATGGTTAAAAATGGATTTTGTCGTAAATATTAAGGGATATGTTCAAAGTATATTTGAGAAATTCTTATAGCTTCCAAACCTTAGCTTTCTTTCTTTTTTAAGAATTATTTTATTGGGAACCAGCAATTAGCATAATGGCTATGCCGCTGGACTCCCACATAGTCGACCGTGGTTCGCGTCCTGGACCCGGTGGCTTAAAACTCATGTCGGGTGCGTGTGCGTGTGTGCCCAAGATCCCAAGAGGAGAATGGAGGAGAAGGGATTGCAGCATGACCATCCCCCCTGGGGGGTGACTTCTCGCTTTCTGTCTCTATGTCTCTTTCTGTCTGTCTGGCGAGAGCATGCGCCCTATAGTGAAAACATCTCAAAAAAAAAAAAGAATTATTTTATTTAACTTTATTATTATTATTTTCCCATTTGATCAGAGAGAAAGTGAGAAAGCAAGCTACCCCAGTCCAGGACTCGAACCACAGATGGCCATGTGGGAGTCCAGTGCCACTAACTACCACACCACCTACCAGCCCCTTAGCTTCCTTTTTTTTTTTTTTTTTTTTTTTTTTTTTTTTTGAGAGGCTTTTGCTATAGGGCACATGCACTCGCCATAAAGAGATAGAAAGTGAGAAATCATCCTCCCTACGGGGGGATGGCCATGCCACAATCCCTTCTCTTCTTTTCTTCTCTTGGGATCTTGGGCATGCATGCACATGTGCCTGGTGTGAGTTTAAGCCACCAGGGCCGGGACTCAAATTGTGGTCAACTACATGGGTGTCCAGTGACATAGCCATTTCGATAACTGCTGGTCCCAAAACAAGCCACCAAGTCCAGGACTTGAACTTTGGTCAGCCATGGGGGAGTGCCCAGCACCTTAACCACCACTCCACCTGCTGCCCCCCGCCCCTTAGGTTCTTTTCTACCTCAACATACTGTACCAAAAATAAAATAAAAACACCATTTCATCCTAAAATTTAACTCTGGAATTTCTTAAGAAAGTTTATGTTTTCCATGATAGTGATGGATACTAGAAAACCAGTGTGCTATGAAATTAAAGATACACATAATATAAATAAGAATGTTGATTATGGTGATCACTTAGGTAGTGAGAAAAAATTTTTAATTTTTTACTCACTTTAATCCCTCTTGAGGCTATCTTAGTCCCAAACTGAAGGAAAGACATTAATAAAGGTTTTTTTTCTTCTTTCTATGGTTGGTAAAAGTATGTATCAGGGTTCTAAGGGTCTGAAAAATAACTGGTTTTAGAAGAATGTAAAATTTCAGGATTAGAATTTTCATGTTTTTACGTGCATAGTCCTCTTCAAATAGCAAATATGTAATTGATAACATAAGTAATATACAGTAAAACTGATGTTTACTAGAAAAATGAAGAGTTGGAAAAATAATAAGTAATGTAAAAATGAGAGGTAAACAGTACCAGCAGTTAGCGTAATGGCTATGTTACTGGATTCCCATGTAGTCGACCGCAGTTCAAGTCCTGGACCTGGTGGTTTAAAACTCACGTCGGGCGCGTGTGCATGTGTGCCCAAGATCCCAAGAGGAGAATGGAGGAGAAGGGATTGCGGCATGGCCATCCCCCCGGGGGGTGATTTCTTGCTTTCTGTCTCTCTGTCTCTCTCTGTCTGTCTGGCAAGTGCACACACCCTATGGCAAAAAATAATAATAATAATAATAAATAAAAAAAATAAAAACAACTCTCCAAAAATAAAAAAAAGAATTAAAAAAAAGTAAGGTAAATATAAAATGTACTAAAATCAGAACTTCTGGCTCTGTCCATGATGGCAGAACATGGATCCTCCCACCATCAACAAGAAAACTGAGGAAAAAATGAAAAGAATCCTTTTCAACCAAGAGAAAATAGGTATTATGGGAAGGTAACAAACTATGTAATATTGAGATTTCCTTGTAATCATAGTTTACTTTCTAATATACTTTCCAGGCTATAGCACAGAAAACAGAAACCCAAACAGTATCTTTTCAAGTCAAGGAGACTAAGATTAAAGTTTGAGAAGTCAGGGATAGCTAGAGTTCACAGAGAAAAATAACAGAAAGAAGGGAGCTTCACATAGAAAGAACCTTGAAAATCTATAAATGAGTTCCCTTATAACTTTACCTGAGTATCAATCTTTGTAAGGATGAGAAAAAAACTATATCCAGAGAAATAAATGTCCAAATTAAGCAAATAAAATAGTTCCTCATGCATCAGTGAGTCTGGCACTAGTTTATTGTTCCACTAGTAGAGTGAAAATGCCTTGTGTGATCTGAAAAATTGAGAAGAGCTGTCAGAAGTGTATAGAAATGAGTCAGTCCTGTATTAAAGTTTGCTCTCTGTCCACCTTAGCAAGGCTTTAAAACAAGATTGAAAAGATTCTATTGATCATAAATAATTTAACTTTACATCAGGGGGAAAAAATCAACATTATTTGAAGACATGCAACAAAATTCAGCAATTAAGAATGTAAGATCAAAATGCCTGCCATTCAATACACAGGTACGAAGTATACAATAAACCAGTAAAATATGACCCACAAATAGAAGAAAAGTTATGAAAGTTACAGAAATGACAAGATGATTAAATTATCAGATAAAGAATTTAAAATAGCAATTATACACACACACACGGTCATCTGAAAAATCATGGCACATTTTTACATAAGAAAAACAGAAAATATGTCGTGATGTCTTCAACATTAGCTTTCCATATATTTAGTAAATCAGAGAACCACATAAACAGATGAGGAAAACAACTATAGATCTTAAATGAGTCAAAAAGAACTCAGAGAAATGTAAATTTTTATTTCTGAAGTTAAGATATGTAACTTTAACTGGATGGAAGTAGCAGTAGTTGGTTACTACACGAGACTAGAAAGTGAATTTGCAAGCAGAGAAAGTATTCAAATGAAGCAGAGAAAGACTGAAAAACATAACAACATAGGTGCCTTAGAGAGCAATATAAGAAGTCTAGTGGAAAAAAAAAAAAGTCTAGTGTATGTACAATTGGAGTCCCAGAAGTAAATGGAAAGAGAGGAGCAGAACATATTTGCAAAATTCTCCAAACAGGTACATCATAATCAAAGTGCTGAGAAACAGAGACCAAGAAAAAAAGACATATATGGCTAGAGTAACATGAATGACAACAGGCTTCTTTCTAGATACTATGCAAGCCAGAAGACAATGAAATAACATCTTGAAAGTGCTGAGTATAAAAAGAAAATGAAAGAAACGTTGATTTTCAATTTAATACCCAGAGAAGATGTTTTACATAAATGAAAATGAACAAAAGTTGAGAGATTTTTATAACAGACTTGTTTTACAACGAATTCTAAAATAAAGTCTTTAGTGCTGAGGAAATGATGGCTGGGATATTGTGAGTCACACAAAAGAATAAAGGATGCCAGAAATGTTCATATATAACCAGATATTTTAAAATTCAAACATTTAATTTGCTTAAACATAATTACTCTTTCAAACAAAAATAACATCAGTGTATTATTTTGTTTGTAACATTAGTGTTGCATAGGTATGCAGACCAATGGAAAAGGATCTAGAAATAGACTGTTCTAGAAACAGACTCATAAATATAAGTATTCTCAAATAACTTTAGACAAATGTATAAAGAAATTTGCTAGGAAATGGTATCTTTTCAATATACTAGGCAGGAATTGAATATCCACATACAGAAAAAAAAAGCCTCTATTTCAAATATATATAACATTTAACTCAAAATAAATAATATATTAAGATCTGTGATTTAAAAGTAAAAAACAAACTTCTTGAAGATTGCATAGAGTGTTTTTTCATCCTGGTTTAGGCAAATATTTCTTAGAACTCAAAAAGCATGAGTCAATGAACAAAGAAAAAAAGGATACGTAATATCAAAACTAAAAACTTTCATCCCTCAGAAGACATGGATGTTAAGAATATTAAGAATAAGAAAAGACAATTCATGACTTGGAAGAATGTATTTATAAAATATGTGTTGGACTGAAACCAGCAGATGGCACAATTGTTGTATCTCTGGACTCCCACGTAGTCAACTGCAGTTTAAGTCCCGGACCCAGTGGCTTAAAACTCAGACTCGGTGTATGTGTGTAAGTGCCCGAGATCCACAGACAGGGCTGGAGAAGGGATTGTGGTGTGGCTATTCCCCCAGGGGATGATTTATCACTATCTGTCTCTGTGTCTGCCGAGTGAGCACACATGCCCTAAAGCAAAACTCTCCCTTAAATATATGTACATATACATATATATGTATGTATGGACAATGGACTTATAACAGAATATATATTATTTTTATCACTTAATAATAGGTTAACTCAATTAAAAATGGGCAAAAATCTAAAAAGACACTTCTCCAAAGAAGGCATAGATGGCAAATAAGTACATGTAAAGGTGCTTCAGCATCATTTGTCATTAGGGAAATGTAAGTTTAAAATATAAGAATGATATACCACTAACCACCTAGTAATACAGCTAAAATGATAAAAAGCTGAGCATATAAGAAGTTAATGAATGGGAATGATGGTGTAATGGTTACATCGCTGGACTCCCACGTTGTTGACCATGGTTCGAGTTCCAGACCTCGTGACTTAAAACTCAGGCTGAGTGCATGTGTGTGCATGCCTAAAATCCTAAAGAACGGAGGAGAAGGGATCGCGGCATGGCCATCTCCCCTTATGGAGAGTGATTTCTCATTTTCTATCTCTGTCTCTCTGTCTCTCTGGTGAGCACACGCACCCTACAGCAAAAACCTCTCTTAAAAAAAAAACTGGAAGAAGTATATAAAACAGCTGGAACTTTCATGCATCACTGATGGGTACACAATTATTTGCATATTTTGGAATGTGTAAGTTTTAGCCCTTTCCAAATGCTTCACAAAGTTAAAAATAATATAATTTAGTCATCTAATTCCTATTGACCCAAGAGAAAGTTTATCTGTGGGCTCTGAAAAGGCCGTTAAATGAGGAAGGGTGGATGCATGCTTTGTGAAGATATCTGTATAGCAACAGATAGGCTGAGTTAGGTAGTGGATCTGAATTTTTGAACATTATTGAGCATCACCAAATGTAATTAATGCTCCTGGAGGAACTTAATAAAAATACAAATACTGACCTAGGAATTCAGAGCAAGGACTCAGGAGTCTATTTATATTCTAATATTGGTGGCCTTTGGATAACATCTTGGGGGGGGAAATAAGTTAGTTGAAGAATACTAAACCAAATGGTATGGAGACTGGAAAGTATTTACATGAAGTGAAGAAAGGATTTAACTGGGTCTAGCTGTGGGACTTTTTAACAAAAAACAAACACACAAACCAAACAATCTTTGAAATTATTGAAAGATATAGTTATTTAATAGAAGTACCCAATGGCTAATCCAGCAAACCAGTATTACTGAGGGTGATCTAAAGGCATAGACTCTGAGTTCTAAAGAGTAGAGATACCACATATATGGATAATATGAGAAGAACACATTTAAAATAAATAAGTAACTTGGGGCCTGCAGGTGGCATGGTGGTTAAGGCACTGGATACCCAACATGGCTAACCACAGTTCAAGTTCTAGACCTGGCGACTTTCTTTTTCACTTTCCCTCTCTGTCTCTCTCTTCTTAGAAAATGTGTTCTATGGCAAAATTTTAAAATGATAATAAATTTAAAATTATTTTTAAAAAATCAAAAACTTAAGTGCAGTCTGGAGCTTCTAGACTTGAAGGGCTTTCACCAGAAGCCGTTGATAGAGCTGACTCGGAGGTGGGTAAAGATGGATTTTTAGAGACCTTCGCATATAGAATTCAAACTGTGGGAGAATGGATTACATTATCAATGAAAAAATTCCTTTCTATAACACAGTTATCAGTGTTCTGCAATGCCAGATCCACATGAAGATCCTGGTTTTCATCCCAGGGTTTCCCTGTGCACACCACATTCACCTGCACACACCAATGATACCCAGATTGACTGATGCTGGGGAGAATTGCAGCAGGACGACCCTGCTAGGAGTGTCCCTCTCACTCTCAGAAAAGATAAACCAAAAAAAAAATCCTTTTGAGGAAGTGCTGTAAGGTCCTGGGAGGGCTGGCTCTGTAGCTTAGTGAGTAATAGTGGATAAGGAAGCCAGATCCCATGTAGCTGACCAAAAGGTTCAAGTCCCAGCCCCAGTCACTTGTAAAACAACCTGGTACATATGTGTCCACAAATGCTGACAGAATGGAGAAATGGAGGAGAATGGATTGTGGTTAGTCCATGTCCCATTAGGAGAGAGCGCGCAGTTGCTCGCTCTCTCTTGTGTGCGCTCTCTCTCTCTCTCTCTTTCTCATGAATACATGTACCCTCTAGAAATTAAAAGAAAAAAAAAGACTAAATTTAGGCGCCAGCTGACCACAGTTTGCATAAGCAGAGGATGAGGAGTTTAAAAGGAAACTGAACGTCTCAGTCGAGAAAGAGGAGCACAACAGAACACTTTAAAACTTTAACACTTAAAGAGTGTCCCAGTTAGGTATTGCAATTTAGTACAGACTGGGAAGAAGTGATCACATGACTCACCCAAGGTCAATGGTTCACACATACAATCTTCTCAAAGGTCAGGTAACCTGGCAGCTAGTCCAATATTCTTGCCTTTAGGGAATACTGAGCACACAGCAGTGCACAATGACAGAACACAGCAATCCTTCTCTATGAAATCATAGAGCATCTTAAATATGAAAATAACCCAGATTCTTTCTTACTGCACACATGATTACTAACTCAGTAATGACATGTTTATGTCATTAGATACTTTTGTATTCCAGGTGGAATTTTGTAATTAAATTTTAAATGAGTAATTTACAGATTGTGTTTTTAATATCAAAAATGAAATATTACTGTCTTAGGTTCAGAGGGTTTTGTTTTGTTTTGTTTTATTATATTATTAATCTGGTCTTTTAAATGAGTTGTTTGGTCGCCCCTTATGATAATATTTAGACAGTCTTCCTTACTTCATTTAATGTACTGCTAACCAAATCAGAAATGGAAAATGGTTTTCAGAGCAGTCAACATGCATGTTGGATATGTGGTCACAACTGTCCTATGACTGCATCTTCCCTGGTGTCACCCCAGTTTTAAGAACAGCAATATGCAGCTGAATTGGCATTATGTGACTCCATTTCTCTCTTTAAACTGATTTATTCTGATTGTAAAACATCCAGGGGCTGCACTGGTCTACATTTACTAAGTCATGCTGGTCAGGAAAATTAAAGATTTTTTTTTCTCCAGGTCATATAAATAGTGTAACAGAATATTTAGATATTTTAAACATAATGTTCTTCTGGGCACAGATTACTAGTGATCCAAAGAGTGTCTAAAGAGTTGAGATAAATTTGTCAGTATAGACACAATGCAAAAGCTCAGCTATCAAAGTGCTTAAGATTTTGCTCCTTGTATTCAGTTGTGTAAAGAAAATTCTGGGTTGTACAACTGCAAGAATCTGCTGCATTATCTTCCTTGCCTTTGGTGGTAAATCAACTCAAATGAGCTTTGAATAAATGAAGTGGAATCTCTGCATGTGCATGCTCTGGAAGAAAATGATGGTGATTACAAGCACTGTAGAAGATTTCATTGGGTGTGAACAGATACTCAGCTACGCAGTAATTATGTGAGTATTGTGGAGACTGGAGCCGTAGTAGCAGGAATTCAAAGAAGGCAAGCTGTTTTGCTCTAAAAATAAATCAGAAGGATTTATTGCAACTATCAACACAGAAATAGTTTAGTTAAGCTGAATGGGGATAAATTCACATTTTTAATACTTAAATTCACATTGGTAGGCATATCTATGCTATGTGAGAAATTATGTAAATAACATGTTTCCCCATTTTTCTGTAATGACACTGACTTACTTGAGTACTGTCTAGCCAATTATTCCATCAGTATTTTTTCTCTTCCGTTTTCATGTTCATGCTTCGTTGCTAACATCAATGAATACTTTCTGTGCCTTCCCAATATAAGCTGCATTTTTGTTTTGTTTTCCAAATTCCAAAGTATTTTCCAATCTTTTGTTCTTATAAATTCTGGTTTCCATACATACACACACATTTATATATTTATATTATATATTTAAATGTGTGTGTATGTATGGAATTTATATATAAATATAAATATATATAAATATATATGTATATATAATACATATTCATATATATTTAATTTTAAATATATATTTAAATGTAAATATATCAAATATATATGTCTTTATATGTAAATGTATGTAGATATATATGTATACACAACTTATGAATGGATGGTGTGCTTAAAACATCCAATAAAATATGGGACCAGCAGATGGATAATGGTTCTGTTGCTGGACTCCCGCATGGCCAGCTGCAGTCCAAGTTTGGAACTGGTGGCTTGAAACTCATGCTGAGTGTATGTGTTTGCATGCCCAAGATTCCAGGAAGTCAATGGAGAAGAGACTGTGGCATGCCATCCTCCTGCAGGGGTGATTTTTTCCTTTGTCTCTCACTGTCTCTCTCTCTCTCTTTCTCCAGCAAGCACATGTGCCCTTTGGCAAAAACCTTAAGGAAGTAAGAAAAGAAAGAAAAGGAGAGAAGGAAGAAAGAAAAAAAGAAAATTAAGCAGCAAAGATAGTTATTTGAGTAATTTGGGCAATTAGGAAAACTTACAGAGGTTCAGTATACTTAGGGAATTAATATTAAGGAGTAAAAGGACAGAAATATCCAGATGCATGGTGGGTGGTATGGAATAAGGGGAAAAGCTACTACACTTGTTGAAAAACTCTGGATCTTTTTCCTTGGTTTGCTAATAAGCAGTATGCCCTAAAACAGAATACCACTTCTTGCTTTGTTTTCCCATCTAGGTTTCTTAACTGGTTAATGAAGAGGTCAACTTTAAGGTCCCTGGCAGTTCCAGAAATTTATGATCTATTGCACATAAGAGTAATTATGAAGATATAACAGTGTCTGATTAGGCACATGGTTTAATTGGTTTTCTTTAACTGCTGATACAACAGGAAGATTTAGAGATAATTTAGTAACCACTAGTTAAGCATGGAACTGTTGACTACATATTGAGAGTGCACTAAAAAATAATTACCTTGAATTACAGCAATGGTGGAGTCAGCACTACATCCAAGGGTGTCTCATTAAATGGTGATGATACCAATTGTTATTCAATATAACGCTATGTGTTAGAGAGCCTCTTCCTAACCGATTACAGAGTATAAATATATATTAACAACATGGGTCAATGCCTCACTTACTTCTCTATTCTTTGAACAGAGTGTTAGGCCACATGCATGTTAAGTATACTGTAATACAGAAAATCAATTACTGCAACCTCCAGCTTATTACAGAGTGAAGCTATTAAACATTTCATGAGGAAATTGCAAAGTAAAGCTGTGAAGTTCTTTATTGTTCGGAAGTCATCATTACTATGGTACTTACTAGGTATTTACCACCAACTTGTAAAATCTACCATGCCAAGTTTCACAGTAACCTCATTAACATTGAGCATTACTGAAGCAATTTTGCTGAGATAGTTGTGGGGGGGGGCGGTGATATTAAAGAATATAAGCTAAATATTTTCATGGTGACAATGGCTATGTTATCTCTACTGTTGACATCTGTCCACAAAGTGAAAATATAAATAGGAGGTTCTCCTGTATTTTAAAAAATGTCTACCTTACTTAACTCGGTTTAAAATATAAAATACAAATAGTCTGATCACATTTTCTTTTATGGTGTGTTTGGAATTACTTGAAAGGTTCGACAGGTAGATGTTGTTCCAATGATTATCCCCAGTGAAATTCATCTCCAAAGATAAGATTTGGAGGTAAAAAAGAGGAGGTTGAAGAGACAGATGGTGTTTATAGTGAATTTAAAACCTCAGCATTAACTTTAAAACAGGAAGACTCGAGGTCTTGGCAGCATCCCAAAACAAAACTATTTTCCATTGATTGGTATGAATCATTTTCTCTCTTTGGTGCCTGTACTTTTTCCATCATACACACCACTTAAGTATGAACAAATTTGCAATTGACCTTTTTATAGCTCTGTACTGAGATGCCTACCATGGTGTTTCTAATCCTTGGTAATTCCTTTTCAGACAGAGCTTTTTGTCCATGCCTTCAAGGATCAGCTGGTCAGGAGTGCCCTTTTAGCCCTCTACACTGCAAGGCCAGGAGGTATCCTTAAGAAAACACCCTCTCCCAAGAGCGGCACAGAGGAGAGCAGGCCCCAAGACCAACCAGCAATGAAAAGGCAGGATTCTATACCGCACCATTCAGACTATGACGAGGAGGAGTGGGTAAGTCCTTTGCACATCCCTCATCTCTCAACCTTTAGCCCTGAGAAATAAAGAATAATAAGAAAGCTCTGCTTTTTTATTTTAAAAAATTAGAAAGTTATCATAATATAGATTGTGGATAAATAGGTCACATTATAACTTAGAGACAAATTACATTTGAGAGTTATATATCCCTAATTACATTTGATAGGAAAATTTGCTATCAAATAAATCATACATATAATCCAGAATATGTCATCAAAGCAAATGATGTCACATTTACAAGGCTTCATAATGTTTATTACCAAGCTATATAAAATATTAAAATTATTTTTCAGAAAGAGTTTAAAACCATCCATATTACAACTACTTGGATGCAATGAGTGTTTTCTTTGTTTTAATCCTAAGCACACTGCAGAGGGTAGGACAAGGAGGTTGGGGAGCTAGCTTTCTACCTTGCTTTTAAAACAGGGTCTCACCATGCCTCAATCCTCCATCCTCAGCCTCTCATCTTAGAACATAGGTGTGTACCACCATGCCCGGTTCTTTTTCAGACAAAGTCTCACTATGCTACACAGGCCAGCCTCAAGCTTGTGATCCTTTTACCTCAGCCTCCCCAAGTTGCTGGGATAGCAGGTGCATGCCCAGTCTTAAAATTGGACCAGGAATTGAACCTTAGCCTTCAAGTTCTGAGTGTATTTTTTAAAGGATTCACATTTAAGTGACAGGAGACAGAAATCTCTTAAATCCCTTGAGCTCATAACTGCATGATTAAAATGCTGCTCCAGGTAGAAGGATGGTCCCATGTAAGAATCTGAAAACATAGCTAGTAAAGGCAAATCAAAAAAGCAAACATGGGGGAACCAGCAGTTAGCGTAATGGCTATGTCGCTGGACTCCCACGTAGTTGATCGCGGTTCACGTTCCGGAGAACTCATGCCAGGCGCGTGTGCGTGCGTGCCCAAGATCCCGAGAGGAGAATGGAAGAGAAGGGATTGCAGCGTGACCATCCCTCCTGGGGGGGGATTTCTCGCTTTCTGTCTCTATGTCTCTGTCTGTCTGTCTGGCGAGCGCACGTGCCCTATAGCAAAAACCTCTCCAAAAATAAAAAAGAGGAAAAAAAAGTAAAAAGCAAACATGGTAGGATGAACTCTTACAGGCAGAATCTAAAGGGAGGACATGAAAGTTTGAGTGAGGGGGAGCAGTGTGACATTACTAAAATCGATATTAATATCCAAGATCCAGCCCCCCCAAAGCAGTTGCACATCACACCCACTCACACACAAAGGTAATCTTTTTATTGTCTTTTTGGCTTAACACCTCCCCAAAATGGGTTGGCTGTATTATTTAACAATTACTTAGTACACTAGCCTAGAATTTAAGAGTGTTTGAGGAGTAAATTACTTGAAGGGCCTGTGTCTCTACAAAATACTGCTGTCTGAGGAGCTATGAAGCGGGTACCTCCTCTTTCTTTTGGTAAATTTGCTGTCAGAGGAAGGACTGAGCTTCAAGTGGTAAATGTCGAATAAAGTTCGTTGTTGCTGATTAAGATTGTATTTCTCCCAGTGAAGCATTTTTTAAAAAGCAAATCTAATATTTCTCCCTTTTACCTTCACCTTCTTCTTCAATTTATTCACAGCTCCAAGGTGTGTATCCCTCTTAACCTCTCTGAAGTTCAATTTTCTCAACTGTAAAATAAAAATAACAGCTCCTGTTCTACTTAACTGTTAGGGTGGTCAGGAGATAAGTGTTTTATCTATGTCATGATGCTTCATCATCTAGAAAGGCCTAGGAAAATGCCTTATGCTACTTTTCTCTGGCTGATTTATATATATATAATTATATATACATAATTAAATATATATTATATATATAATTATATAATTTAAGAAATATATATATATAATTTAAGAAATGTAAAATATATAATCTTCCTGTAAGGATCAACACTATCCCTTGTGATAAGAGGGAGAAATTTTATATAAAATGTGGATTTTGAATTTTAAAGGGTATAGGTAGCTAGAGGAAAACTGCTACATTTCACTTAATTAAACATACAAGGCTAACCTTTTGACAAATTACTACCATTTTTGTATTAAATTAAATGAGAATTTTGGAATGATGAGGACCTCTTGCTTCCATTATTTTCACCTCACAGTGTTAAGCAAACCCTCTCCCACACTTTGACCACCTCTTCCTGTTCAAAATTGTGCCTCTCCTTTCGTTCCTCCTTGTTTTCTGTTCTTTAGACAATTTTTGAGAGTTTCAATCTAGTAAGTGCTCTATTGGGAAGGTAAATAATGGTAAATAAACATGTTAACGAGTAATTACAAAAATGCAACTGAGGCCAGCAGGTGTCATGGTGGTTAAGGCATTCCGACATGGCCGGCCACGATTTGAGTCCCAGTCCTGGTGGCTTGCTTTCTCATTTTCTCTCTCTCCCCTCCTCTTTCTTATGAGTGCATGTGCCCTATAACAAATTTTTAAAAAATAATAAATTAATTCTAAGAAAATTATGCAACTAAGGTTGGGGTAAACAGGTAACAGACAATATCCTTGGCTAATATGACTTCAACTCTGAATTTTAAATACAGAATGCCTTATGATAGGCAAAGAAGGAAGAGAATGGAACATGTCTCGTTAGTTGAGACCATTTGTGGAGAGTCATTCACTTGGGTCAGTGTCCCTGAGAACCTGCTCTGCCAATTTATCCCTACACTCTGGGGACACAGCTGAAAAACCCATGGCCTCAATGATTCCACAGCCTACTCAAGAGCTCTGGAAAGAATAAGGACAATTACAGTGCAGCCTTAAAGGTCTACACAGGACACAGTAATTATGTCAAGGGGGATTTCCAGAAGTGCTTCTGGAGGTTTAAATGTGGTTAGAAATTGTGCTAGCTAGGTAGCACAGTAATGCACTTCTCAAGAGACGTGAGATGCATATGGAAGATCACAGGTTCAGTTCAGCAGTTGACCTGTACATGCTTGTCCCAAGCCCCATGATTCTGTCTATCTGGGAAAGTTAGTGGGGGGCCAGGGGGGGAAATCATTGAGTAAAACCCTGTTGAAGGTGCTTTTCTTTCTCTCATGAAATAAAATCTTTTAAAATGTGAATAAAATTTAATCATTTAAGAAAGAGGACAAGGTAGTCTTTCAGACAGGAACATAATAGCTGACATACAGGGAGTCAGTTAAGATGGAAGAGTCAGTCTACGTGGTTATTGACTCATCTTTGATCACTCTCTTGGGAATAATTTGGTAATTTAAACATTATGAAAAGAGAATAGCCTTCCTGATTATTTTCCCAGTTGGTGTAGCAATGTCTTCTCATACCTCCTGGTTCCTTCAAAGGCAGAAAGAGTAGTGTGGTAGTGAAACACTACATCTCTCTCAGCAACTCCTTTCATGTAATTTCTGTATCTCCTCTACAATCCATTCTTTCTAGAAAGCATGTAAATACTTTGTCTAAATTTTACCACAATTACAAGGAAAATCTTTCCCACTCAGAAAGTTATTTCTCTCTAATATAATTCTGTTTTTACAAACACTAAGCAAAGTTGATTGTTACATAGCATTCTCATTGCTTTTCCTTAGCAACAACTTTATATCAAAAAGATCCCTTCATCAATGAATGGAACTCTCATAAAAAGACAAGAATTTCAGAGTCATAGCCATTTAACATTATTTTCAAAGCTTTATTCAACACTGATAAATTGAGTGAATCTAAAGAAATGTTGCTAATTGAAAAATGCCTTTAGGGACTGTACTATTAAATGAAGTGGAAATATAATTTTGTGTACCCCTTCTTTTAGTTGTTAGGAAATTTTCAGTACTGATTATAGGTATAGTTAGCTTCTGGAAGTAATTCAATGCTTTAAATTCATTAAGTTGGTTTACTGATACCATATGAACATAATCTCTGACCACTTGAGTTGGCTTAGGCCTATGTATTAGATTATGGTAGCTCCATTTAAAAAATCCATTTGTTTCACTTAATTTCTGATAGTGACTGTAACAACTACGTACCTTCAACAACATTTTTTTCCATGGTAATAAATATTTGGGAAATGAACACGTGTCAGAATCCTACTCTTTTGCATGGGACAACCCATCTTTCCAGGTCAGGAAAGAGAATCTTCATTAACTCTAAACTGGTATGAAGCTGTGCTTTCCCTTTTCAGTTTGTTTTGTGAAAAAAATTGATGATCTATGAATTTGAATTGGTTAACAATTATCTAATCAATGTGGTAGAGATCAAAACTAAGGGATCAGCAGTAAGTGTAATGGCTATGTCACTGAACTCCCATGTAGCCAACCGCAGTTCAAGTCCTGGACCCGGTGGCTTAAACTCATGCCTGGCACTTGGGCGTGCGTGCCCAAGATCCTGAGAGGAGAAGGGATTGCGGAGTGGCCATCTCCCCCGGGGGGTGATTTCTCGCTCTCTGTCTCTGTCTTTCTGGTGAGCGCATGCACCCTATAGCAAAAAAAAAAAAAAAAAAAATCTAAAATTGCTACTTACAAAAAAAAAGTTTGTTATTTTGTTGAATTTTACTTATTAAATGATTAAATGTGTTAAAGGTTGTTTATTTTCCTGAAAATAAACAATTAAACCCCAAAAGAATGGTTGATATTTTATGATAATCTGTGCCAAGAAATAGAGTAACTTAGCATTCTTCATCTTTTAGACGGTAAAGAAGACATAATTGCTTTTTGTCCCTGTATCTCTATAACAGATGCTTCCAGCAGCTGGGATTCCAAGATTAATTTGTCCAAAATATGAAAGCAGATCATCCAACCACACTATTACATTGCCCCAGTTTTTATGGTTTCCAATAATTAGACTATTCTTTAGAACATTATGATTTAATTTCAATTTTACTACACTGATGGGTGTGGGGCTAAAACTACCTATCATATTCAAATAAATTATTCAAAATAAAACAAGAAACTTCTAATACCCTATATTCTGATTAAGTCCAGCAAACCAAGGAAGTAGGAGAACTATTATTTTTGTCATACGCCAAATTCATTTCTTAACTGAGCTGCACTTCTGTATCACTCAACATTTCAAATCAAATCACCTAATTAATCCCTTTATGTAGTAAACACAAATCAAATGTTAAATTTTAGTTTTTATTCTTTGTTGTTGTTGTTATAAGAGGTTTTTGTCATAGGCATGTGTGCTTGCTGGAAAGAGAGACAGTGTGAGGGAAGGTGAGAAATTACCTCAGGAGGGGTGGGATATGGCCATGCCTCAATCCCTTTTCCACCATGTTCCTCCTGTGATCTTGGACACACATGTGTCTGGCATGATTTTCAGGCCACCGAGTTCAGGACTTCAACAATGGTCAGCCATGTGGGAGTCCAGCAACGTAACCAATATGCCACCTGCTGGCCCCTAGTTTCCATTCTTACTCAAGGAGAACATTTGCTATTTTGTATTATGGTAAATGTGTGTATGTCATAGTAAGCACAATGGTGATCTATATTAATTCATAATAATTTTCAATAATAGCTCAAATTGATAGTATTTATGTCAAATGTCCTGTTAATAAAGTCCATATATGATTTGAAAAAAAATTCATGCCTTTTCTGTTACTTGATACTGAGACGGTGTTTTGTATTATGACAACAGCTTTCTGATGGGTTTCTTCCCAACACTAAACAGTTTATTTTATACTGTATTTTTATTTAATCTTGTCTACAGCAAATACAAATGCTTAAGCTTTATAGGAACATTGGCAGCACTATGTATTATTGTCAAAGCTACTAGCAGTGAGCATAGATAGTTGAAAAACATTGCCAATGGGGCTGGCAGGTGGCAGGGTGGCTAAGGACGCTGGACTCCCACAGGGCTGACTGGTTCGAGTCCTAGACCTGGTGGCTTGCTTTCTTACTTTCCCTCTCTGTCTTGTTCTCATTCTTTTCCTTTCTGATCGAATTAATAAGTGAATAAATAAAGTTAAAAGGAAGTAATTCTTTAAAAAAAATTAAAAAGTGAAAACCATTCCTAACTGTTGAGGACAAAATATACTCAGCCAGGGCAAGTAGATGGCATAGTGGTTATATTGCTGGACTCCCACATGGCCAGCTGTGGTTCAAATCCCAGACTAGTGGCTTGAAAATCACATTGGGCACACATGCAACAGGCAACATGCATTCGTGCCCAAGATCCTGGGAGAAGAACAAAGAAGAAGGGATTGTGGCATGACCATCCCTCTTCAGGGGTAATTTCTCACTTCCCTTCTCACTGGTCTGTGTCTAATAAAATGTTTGCACATATACACACACACAACACATACACACACACTCAGCCAGGCACTTCCACAGGCAGTTTGTACTGATCTGTATTCTCAACTTATCTTGCCAGCTGCTGTGCCTATCCTCAACCTCACCTTGAAGGAAAAAGTTCAGGTCATGCATAATGAAGTGATACCTATGCAAATTTATATTCAAAAGAGATTTCCTTGAGTTTTCTGACTGGCTAGAATTATGTTATGTGAAACCATTGACCTAATCTCAATAAAAAAAGAAATTATTCTCGTTCTTTAATAGTGATTAATTCTTAGAGACTACCTGATACTAGCCAATGGTTAAAAAGTTCCATAGTAACACTAGATAGTGAGTTAAACAACATATTCACTAAAATATAGCAATTTCCAAATTTTTTAAGTTATAGCTATAGGTAGGTGTGTATACAATTTTATATCTTTTATAACAAAGCATTATTCTTGCATTCCATGAATAAACAGCCTAGTGAACACTGACTGATAGTCAGTTGTTTATGTTTGCTTCTTCCATGTGTTCATGAACCACCTTAGCTCCTAAAGGAAAAAGATAATGTCTTGTTCACCGCTGTATCCTTGGGTAGCAGAACACTCACACCAAGAATTATTCAAAGCACATTATAGACTCCATTAACAACTTTGAAGTTTGTCTTCAAATTGCTATTTTCATTTTGAAATGCAAAATATTTAAACTTACTGCACTATATCCAGTTCATTTCCCCCACTAGAATTCATCAATTTTCTTGAGGATTTTGTTTTCCCTTCCAGCAAAATGTACCCTGCAATATCACTTGTGCTCCTTTTTATTTTTTTCCTTTAGGGTGCATTCGCTCCCTGGAGGGACAAAGAGACAGAAAGCAAGAAATCACCTGCCAGGGGGATGGCCACACTGCAATCCTTTCTCTTCCATTTGTCTCTTGGGATTCTGGAAATGTGCAGCATGCATGCATACACACACCCAGGCATGACTTTTAAGCTATTGGGTTCAGAATTTGAACCACAGTCAACTATGTGGAAGTCCAATAACGTAACCATTATACCATCTGTTGATCCTGCTTCTTAGTTCTTAATTCCCAGTATCTTAGGCAACATTGTGGTCGCTGTTCAAATCATCCTCAAAATATTATCAAACTTAGAGAATGGTAAAATTCAAAATGGACCCAGATTATCAGAAATGACTAAAGCTAAGAACATGAATCCTTAAGACCTCCAAAAGCCTCCAGAAACACGATGGGGCAATTTTAACTTTACTGGATTATTAATGTTCAAATGACAAAGGACTTCATTGCACAGAAAGCTTGCTTATTTATTTATGCTTTCTCCTCCCTCTTCCTTTCTGGTAAGTACAGGTGCCGTCTGCCTCAGAGGAGGAGGAGGAGAAAGCATCCCTCATGAGGCATGGTAACACCAGAGTCCTTTCTCCTCCACCTCTCCCCCCATTGGGATTTTGGGCACACACTTGTGCTCAGCATGTTTCTTAAGTTCCTGGGTCTGGGACCGGCACTGTGGACTTAGCATTATGGGATCCAGCTGCCCTAACCACCAGGCCACATAGATGGCTCCAGAAATTTCTTTAGATGTTTCCCAACAAATTTAAATTGGAAGCAAGAATTTTTCCCTTGTCCCAGTTTTTCTTTCGCATTCCTAACTCATCCATAATAGAGTTGTCTGGTTTTGTTCATCTTCTTTTTTTTTTTTTTGTAGAGATTTTCACTGTAGGGCGCGTGCGCTCACCAGACAGACAGAGAGAGACATAGAGACAGAAAGCGAGAAATCACCCCCCAGGGGGGATGGTCACGCCGCAATCCCTTCTCCTCCATTCTCCTCTCGGGCTCTTGGGCACGCACACACACGCGCCCGACGTGAGTTCTAAGCCACCGGGTCCGGGACACGAACCGCGGTCGACTACGTGGGAGTCCAGCGACATAGCCATTACGCTAACTGCTGGTTACCAGTTTTGTTCATCTTCTAACGAGGAAGAGACATTCAAAGCATTTGCTTTCCCAATCAGAAAGGACAAGCAAAGACAGGGAGAATTAGGCCACTTGTTCTCTCTATGGTGACTGAATGTGTTTTATCATCTGTTTTCTTGATGGATGGGAAACATTCCTGAACATCTCCAGTCTATTTCACCCAGGAGAAATGTGCTTTGAATACTTATTTAAGTCCATAAATGATGATTAAGCAAAGTTCATGACTGTTCATTAAAATGCACAAATGTTCTATTAAGGAAGAGAAACCCCAAATGAAATCTTTATGTGCATACATATTCATAGAATCCTGCAAATATCAAGACTTTCCCACATATAGTTATTACTTCCTCCTTCAGTCCAGTTTTATAGCACCTAACACAGTGTCCATACCTCCCAGTTCAATGTTTTTCAGAGTTGATATAGGACTGAGTAGATGGATCTGCTAAATCAGCAAATCATTCTTCAACTTAAGTCTGTTTTTATAGAGCTATTTTAGTACTATTGAGATAATGGTGAGGGATCAGCAGATGGCATAATGGTTATGTCATTGGACCCCCCCACATAGTTGACTGGGGTTTGAGTCCCAGACCCAGCAGCTTAAAACTTACACCAGGTGCACGTGTATGCATGCCCAAGTTCCCAGGAGAATGGACAAGAAGGGATTGTAACATTGCCATCCCCCCTCGGGGGGTAATTTCTGACTTTCTGTCTCTCTTTCTCTCTCTCTCTGGCAAGTGCATACATCCTATAGCAAAAATCTGTCAAAAGGAAAAAAAGAAGATCATGGTGAATTTCCTGTGTTTTTATATTTAATATCATTGTCTCTCTTTGGATTTTCCTGCTTCTTACAATACATTGCTCAATATTAGACATTTTGATGTGCCTATGTACAACGAATGTGCAAATGGACATAAGCATATTTTAGAAATTTATGATTATGTTCAAGTCAATGCACCATGAAACTTTAACTCACTCTACTGTGAAAAATTAAATATTATTTCCTAAACACAAGCTTTTGAAACCCAAGTTAGTCAATAATCAAAGTAAAATATGAGATATATACAGGAGATTTTTAACGTATTGGGGTACGTTCAGGTAGAAGTAACAGTTGTTGAAAATAGTTGAATGCATCACAGTAACCGATGATGTCATATAGTTTATCCAGTGGTGTGAGTATCTAATGGTGTGCAGGTAACTCCCAATTACGAATTGAAATGAAAAGCTTCCATCAGTGTAATTTTTATACTTTTTATTAGAAATTGCTGTAGAGTAGCCTCCTTTATCCATGGTTGGTCTTCCCATGGTTTTAATTACTCACTGTCAATTGTTGTGCAAAAATATTAAATGAAAAATTTCAGAAATAAACAATTTATAAGTTTTAAATTACACACTTTTCTGAGTAGCATGATAAAATCTCATGCCACTCCACCCTGCCCTGCACAGGATGTAAATCATCCACTTGTCCATTGTATGCACACTGTGTACACTACCTACTCTTTAGTTACTTAGCAGTCATCCCAGTTATCAAATCTACCATCCCGGTCTTACAGTTCTGGTTCAAGTAACCCTGATTTTACTTAATAAAATAATGGCCCCAAAATGCAAGCATTGTGATGCTGACAACTCAGATATGCCGAAGAGAATTTATGAAGTATCTCCTTTATGTGAAGAAAGAAAAGTTGTAGACTCAGTAAGAAAAAACACAGGATATACAAGGTTCAGTGCTATCTGAGGTTTCAGACACCCACCGGGCATATTAGAACATATCTGCTGTGGACAAGAGGAGACAGCTGTGTTTAATATTTTCGTGGAATAGAAAGCTTTATCATGATGTGGCATTTATTAAGGTGAACTTGGCTCATGAAGTTTGGTGAGGTTAGTTCAGAGAATGTGATTGGTTCTACTTCAAGATAGTGATGCTTCAAATAAGAACTTCCTAAAGTTGTGTAATACTTTCATTTCACTCCTAAACAGAAAATAATTAAGTTAATCAACAGATGTTAATTAAGTGTACTGTGTAGCAGTGGGACAGATACTTACATGGCACATAACCCTCACAGCCTTATCATCTAATTCAAGTGAAATGACTAGTGCTCATGACAGCAGCAGAAATATTGAAAGACGTCCCAAGGATACTTGTGGTCATGTGATACACATTGAAAATCTCAAATATATTCAGAGAGGTATGTGACAATTAGAAAAAAAAAAAATGAAGGATTCATCCCTTTTTTCTTTCACTTATTCACTTATTCCTTCTTTTATTTATCATCTGACCACTACTAAAACTAAGAATAGAGTAATAATTTATTCTGGGGCCAGATGATGGTGCAATGATGAAATACCACAATCTTGAAGGCAATTTCACATGGAAGCGTTCCTAGTTCAAGTTCAGAGACCTTCCTGAAGACACAGGCACATGTGTCTCCATGAGCTGGGGCTGGCTGAAGGTTAGGGATAGATCATGGTGTCAGTCAGACCCTGTTGGAGGTTCTCATGCTCTCTCTCCCCCTTGCTACTAGAAGAAATAAGTAAAATTCATTTAGAAAGATACGTCATTTCCTTCAGAGTCCTTCATTTACTAGAAACATAGTACTCAAGAAGAGAGTAAAAAGAGTAGTTTTTACAAATGGTGAGAATAAAAAGGGTAGGAATTTAGATTGATGGAAAATAAGGGGGAACATTGTTGGTATAAGAATCAGTCTGTGTTAAGGTACTGAGTCATTGGAAAAGTCATGAGATGTTTTTCTATGCAAAAATATGTCATGACATTCCCAGTGGCCCAATAGAGATATTAGATCCTCCAGGGTTTCCTTATCTTTGATATTTAGCACTGAGCATGTTGTGGCAGATACTTAATAAATACCTATTGAGCTCATTTACCTACATATTTTAACAAGGAGACTAAGCTGGATGAAGCTTTCATTTTGAAGATGAATGAGAAATAAAGAAAATTATCTAGGTCTAATCAACTATAGAGGTACCTCCAGGATGAGAGGAAAGTGTGATGCCGCCTGTCATACTAATCTCCTTTTGATCAGGAGTGATGAAGTATGCAGGGTGATTGATGAAGATGACTGTGGCACTTGGGCACAGGCCCGACTGTGTGACAGCTGATGACAGGGCTGGGCAAGTTCCAAGCCAGGGGAATAGGGAGAGGTCAATGCTGCAGGAACAGTGGCTGATCTTCCAAGCCCATGTGTGTGGCTAGGGCCTGAATTTCAGGGTGAGGCCAGGGGTGAATTCTAAACTAAGTGTTATTATTGAGAAATGAAGGTTAGACATTTTTCCATGAGTAAGTGAAGTTTAAAGCAGGTGGACCAGTAGGAAGCAAAGATTGAAAAATCTCATTTGATTTTGATTGACGTAATGGGTCTGGGTATTTTTGGTGAACATGTGTGATTATGAATGTATCAACATGTGTATTATATAGCATGGGCCATACATGTGCCAGTTTCTACTCGTTTAAATGCCTTTATTTTTGTTTAGGTTTTTGTCATGAGGTGCATGTGCTTGCTAGAGAGAGAGAATGAGGGGAAAGTAAGAAATCACCCCCCTCGGGATCGCCATGCTGCAATCCTTTCTCTACCATTCTCCTTCTAGGATTTTGAGCATACATGCACATACACCTGATGTGATTTTCAAGCCACCAGGTCTAGGACTCGAGCTGTGATCGGCCATGTGGGAGTCCAGAGTCTTAACCACTATACCACCTGTTAGTGCCCTCTCCATTACATATCATTTTTTCTTTTTTTTTTTGGAGAGTTTTTGGTGCACTCGCCGGACAAAGAGAGAAAGAGAGACAAAGTGAGAAATCACCCCTCCCCCCAGGGGGGATGGCCACGTTGCAATCCCTTCTCTGTTCTCCTCTTAGGATCTTGGGCACGCACGCACACGCACCCGGCGTGAGTTTTAAGCCACCGGGTCCAGGATGTGAACCGTGGTTGACTACGTGGGAGTCCAGCGACATAGCCATTACGCTAACTGCTGGTCCCCTCCATTACATATCTTAAAGCAACTCCTTTTACTTAACTGTCTGGGTAAAGTTAGGCAGAGAAAAGAACTACAAAGCTACTGAAGGAGCAAGGGTTTGCCATGTTATAGGAAGCCAGTTTAAAGTAATTATTCTCAATCAACTCAAGGATAAACTGAAGCCTCCTTTATAAACCTGGACTGCCCTTGTTAATTCACTATTTCTAATCAAAGATCTCAGAAATTGGTAATGACAAGGAAATTATTCATGAAAATATAGATGTTACAAAGCTATTTTGGACTTTGGACAAAGTTATTTAGGCTTCACCTTCTTGCTGATCAAAAGTTAGCCTTAGAAAAGTTGATCAGCTAAGCATTACTGGGTATTTCTTAGGTTAACTGCTGATCAACTGTTTCACTTGGTATTACAAGTTCACAAGGGTATGACCTACTGAATACTCATCATGTCCTCTACTCTCATGGTTCCTTCAGCCAGGCGCAAGGTTCCCTTGGCTATTCAATGGTGCAGTCATCACATGTTTGCCTCTGTGCCATTGGGCTCGACCTGAATGTTAGTTTAGATATGGACCCAAAAATAAGAACCAGATAGAAGGGAGTAAATGTCACTGCTCCTTCCCTACTGACTTTATGCCCTCGTCATCGAGAAAATGTTTTTAGTCACTTCACTTTCAAGGACTAAAGATGTGGTCATGGCATCCTTAAGGTGAAGGATACCAGCTAGGCTCTATTTAGTCAAAGTCAGGCTTTAACCCACTAATTTTCCATTGCTTCGTTCATGTAGGAGATCTAGCGGGCTAAGGACTGCTATCTCTGGGTGAACGGCCCAGCAGTGTCTTTGTCTGACAGGTAGTGGTTATTTTCAACCCTGTCATGTGGCAGGGGAACCAAACAGGATTTAGACCAGATATTTACTTCCCTAGCCTAACAAAGAAGGGACTGGGAGCACTGTGAACTGCGGCCACATTTTTCTTTTTTTTTTTTTTTTTTTATTTTCCAGAAGGCATGGGGGTGGGGAGAGGCATGCCAGAGAGACATACACACTCCTCTGGGGCACTGCCCTCTCTTCTCCATTTCGCCCTTTTTTCAGGATATTTTGGGGCATGCATGCACACATATGTGACACTCTGAGTCTCTCAGACCTTAGCCACCTGGCCATAGGATGGCGCCCACATTCATTTTCTTTTTTTAAGTTTATTAACTTTGGGCTGTCTCTATGGCCTGGTGGTTAAGAGAGCCACAAACCACATGACTGACCACCTACTTCGAATTCTAGACTTAGCAGCTTGAAAAACATGCTGGTCACATGCATGTGCATGCCCCAGATCCTGACAAGATGGAGAAAGCATTGCAGTGTTCATACCCCACTGGGGGTTGCTTTCTCCTTTTCCCTCTGGTGAATGCACACACTCTCTGACAAAATTTACCAAAACAAACAAACAAAAAGTTGATTTACTTCTTTCACAAGAGAGAGGGCAAGAGAGAGAGAAATAGCACCCTAACAGGGGTCCCAAAGCCCCAGTCCACCCCTCAACTGTCCTGCATCATGGGCAGGGCACGCGCACACCTGGTAAATTCAGGGAAGCCTCTGATCTTGAACTGGGAACCTTCCATGTGTTCTTGCCTCACTGAGCACATTTACTTCTGCTCCACCTTCTGGACCCTACAGCCATGTTTCGATGCTTCCCTTGTCTTCTCATTAACCACCCTTTCTTCAATATGGAAGCAGTCTGAAATGATGATTTTAGGGAGGTGTTCAGTTGTGAATCAGGAACTTACTCTTGTAGTCAATCCTAAAGAGCCACCATCCGATTCCAATTGAATATTATTTTTTATCAAGTGATACCCTAGGTCCTTGAAATAACTTACAGAGAAATCATCTATGGAAAGATTGCCTTTTGACATAATAATAGGGAAAATGCCATATATTGTTTGGTTCTTATGCCTGAAAAGAGGTATGAGGAGTCAGTGCATTCATCTAATGATGTAAGGAGAGGAGCGAGAACAGAAGCCAGGAATGACAGGCTTCCACCACAACTATATGTAAAATTTCTATTTTGGGACCAGCAGTTGGCATAATGGCTATGTCGCTGGACTCCCATGTAGTCAACCACGGTTCGAGTTCAGACCCAGTGGCTTAAACCCACATTGGGCACATGTGCATGTGTGCCCAAGATCCCATGAGGAGAATGGAGAAGAAAGGATTGCAATGTGTCCACCTGGGGGGTGATTCCTCACTTTCTGCCTCTGTCTTCCTGGCAAGCACATGTGCCCTATAGCAAAAACCTCTCCAAAGAAAAATTTTAAAAAATTTTAAAAAAAGCATTTCTATTTTAAAATTAATAGCAGGTCAGTCCCATAGCTGGGTGGTTAAGGGAGTTGGATCCCATACGGCAAACCTTCGCTAAAATCTCAACCCTGGCAGCTGAAAAAACACACTGGGCATGTGTGTGTGCTCCAAATCCTGACAGAATGAAGAAATGGAGAAGTGTTGTAGCATAACCACACCCACTGGAAATGCTTTTTCTCTCTCCTCCACCTCCACCCCAGGCATGCATACATACTCTCTGACAATTAAAAAAATAAATAAAAATGAAAATAGCAATTTATATGACTACAAGAATTCAGTTTTATGCATTTGCACTAAACAAAATTCGGCATGAATCAGAACCAGAAAGATTAGTAACAAAGAAGCATCTTAGCGGTATGGGCTGCCTCCGAGGAAATAAATCGCCACAGGTGACTTAAGTAACTGTAGCACGTGATATTAATAGAGGTTCCAAGACTTAGTGTGGCCAGGGCATCTGGGAAATGTCAAATTTCACTTTAGCGTACCATCTCCTTGGTAGCTCTGATCAGCGAGGTGGGTCCCAGGGATCTACAGATTAATTCTCTAGACCATCCTCTTAGAGCAGTCGGAAGACTAAGCTTACAGAATTTCCAGTGTCTAGAGCAGACAATCTGTAGAGACAGACGTAGAATGATGGTCTGTCCCCCAATGAGGGACTGAGGAAGGGAGGAATAGGGAGCTTGTGTGTAATGGGTCCAGAGTTTCAGTTTGGACAGACGAAAGGTTCTGGAGGTGGATGGGTGGTGATGGTCACAAAGCAATGTGATGATACTTGATGCTACTGAATTACACACTTAAAAATGGGTTCAATGGTATAGTTCCTGCATTTATTATCACAATAAAAAAGAAAACATGCATTTCTAATGCAAGTGGTAGCTATTCTTTGAAAATACTGCTGTCTTTGCTTTCTTACTAAATGCTAATGAAAAAGATAGATATCTCCATTTAAAATGTCATACATTATGCTCAATTATAGATTAGTACTGTATGGTTCCTCATTCCTATAAGACAGAGCAAAAGTAATGGACTAAATAAAAGGATTCATAACACTTAATTTTTGCCTCACTAAGAGAAAATAGATTTCTTGTTTATCTACAGTCTAACAAAATTAATAGGAATATTAGAGTTTGTCACTCAATCTCCAGTCTAATGATTGCTATCCCAACTGCTTCTCTCAAATGGATCCATCTGGTTGTGCCTTCTTCTGTTTTTGCAATACAATGTGCAGTGATACTCATGCTCTTTTCAGGATAGGGTGTGGGCCAATGTGGGGAAGAGCCTGAACTGCGTTATTGCTATGGTGGACAAACTGATAGAAAAGGATGGTGGCCGCGAGGAGAGCAGCAGCAGCAGAGATGCAGAAAAGGACCCTCCTCTGGCAGACTCCACCACGTCGCATCCAAAGGGTAAGGGATCATTTTTCCACAATCATCGACTGAGTAAACAAAAAGAGAAAGTCATGATAAAATGAAATAGAAAGAGAAGAGTCAATAGTGCCTTTGATAAAAATGCTGATAACTTGCTTTCTCACAGGTATGGCTAGAATGATGGAAGGCTCTTATCAAATTGCATCTCAGTTGTATTTCCAGAACTGCTTGCAATGCCCCTTTTGATTCTCTGGCTACAGAAACAACCTTTTTAAAAGAACAGTGTTTTCTTTCTAAAGGTTTGACATAGTTTAGTCTGTGTTTGCGCATTCTCCCAAAAATTTTATTAGGAAGGAAAATAAGCACCTGTTCTTAGAAGCTAAAGGTTTGACATAGTTTAGTCTGTGTTTGCACATTCTCCCAAAAAATTTTATTAGGAAGGAAAAGAAGCACCTGTTCTTAGAAGGTTTGAAAGAGATCAGGATATTGTATCTCATGACAGTTCCTGACCAAAATGCAGTATGACAGAATGCTCTTCACCAGTTCTGAGGAATATTTTAATGAATTATCCCCACAACTAAAAGAAGACTTGTTTCTGACGAATTTGTTTGTATGTTATTCCAGAAACATACGTCAGCGTTAGATTTTTAAGGATGCATGTCTCTATACGTGTATAGAAACCCTTTCAAAGGTATGTCTTATTAAAAGGATGACTAGCCAATATGATAGCCAAAATTTTAACTACAGCAGTGTCACAGTAAATCACTATTTTGGGGCCAGCAGTTAGCATAATGGCTATGTCTCTGGACTCCCACATAGTTGACCATGGTTCGCATCCCGGACCCGGTGGCTTAAACTCACACCAGGTGTGTGTGCGTGTGTGTCCAAGATCCCAAGAGGAGAATAGAGGAGAAGGGATTGCGGCATGGCCATCCCCACCCCTGGGGGGGGACTGATTTCTTGCTTTCTATCTCTCTGTCTCTCTTTCTCTCTGTCTGGTGAGCGCACGTGCCCTATAGCAAAAACCTCTAAAAATATTACTATTTCTTGATAATTAATGTTGACAAAAATCAAGATAAATATTTCTTTATGGCAGTAGCAACTGTTATGAGAGTTGTCACAATCTTTTGGCTGGGTATTGTAGTGTTTGGAGAGAATCAATAGTATTGCCCCACCCTATTTTTCTGGTCTAGTTTCTCCTCTTGCTTTAAGAAAATGAGTTAAAAGAAAATAAGGACATATATAAAATTTATGCTTTCCCAATTTGTTTTCCTGACTTTTCATTACTCACATTTTCATCAGGAGTTTAATTATGTAAAACATCAATCTTTCATCACTTGATTAAAGGTAGAACCATTTCTTAATCATTGGTAAACCCTGGCCTGCTTCTTTTTCTTTTTGTAGAGGGTCCCTTTTCTTCTATTGTGTATTTGCACAAGTTAAATGCTTTCACTAATATTCTTTCTATTCATATCTTCTTGGTCTAACTGTATATAGGGATTTTCTTTTTAAGTAATATCAGTTTTATTAATGCATCTAGTCCAGCCTCAAAACTTCACATGAATCAAAATGAAAGCTTGCCATGGCTGTCATAAAGAAATAGTATGCTTCAATTTTCTTTAATTGAACATATATTGACTATCAACTATGAGCCAGACACTGTTGTGCTCTGGAAAATGAAGGAAGCAGACAAAGTGATAATTAAGAAAATTTGCAAAGACAAGCAAGTAGGATTATGTATGATTTTTCTTATTTTAGCCAGACATAATAATTTCAAACATTTCCTGTGTTTACCCACCCCCAAAGCTCCACATACACATTCTCTCTCTGGTTTATGAAGGATCTTCAGAGAGTTCATGAAAAATGTGCATTATGAAAACCCTATGCATGGATTTCAGTTTTTTTCATTTCATACTTTCATTTGATTTTTCCAGAAACTTTTTGAAGCCTCCCCATATTTCAGATTCAAATTATTATATGTATTTAATATTACTTGAAGTCTGCAGTCTTGGAAGTCTTTTGTTTTAAAACCAGAGTTTTACAATGTCTTTCGCTTGCTTCATATATTTCTCAGATACAGATGGTGCTGAGAGAAGTCAAACTTTCTGTACTGTTCTGAACACAAATAGAAGAACTGTTTCACACGTTGTGTAAAACACACACGTGTTTTCTTTCCTTTTTTTAAAAAAAGGTTTTTGCCTTAAGGCACTCACCAAAGAGAGAGAAACAAATAGTGAGAGGGAAAGTGAGAAATCACTCCCCAGGGGGATGGCCACACCACAATCCCTTCTCCTCCATTCTCTTTCCAGGATCTTGGGCATGCATGCGCGTGTGCCTGGTGTGCTTTTCAAGCCACCAGTCCAGGACTCAAACTGTGGTCGGCCATGTAGGAGTGCAGAGACATAACTGCTATGCTACCTGCTGGCCCCTCATGTGTTTTCCTAATTAACAACAATTGACCTTTTTTTTTTTTTTTTTGGGAAGATTTTTACTGTAGGGCGCGTCCGCTCGCCAGACAGACAGAGAGAGACATACATAAAGCGAAGAATCACCCCCCAGGGGGGAGGGTCACACCACAATCCCTTCTCCTCCATTCTCCTCTCGGGATCTTGGGCATGCACGCACACGCGCCCGGCGTGAGTTTTAAGCCACCGGGTCCGGAACACGAACCGCGGTTGATTACGTGGGAGTCCAGCAACATAGCCATTACACTAACTGCTGGTTCCCTTGACCTTTTGTTTTTAATATGCTTAAACACATGTATGAGCAGCATCACATGCTTTTAATTTCATAATAAGCTGGGGACTCACCAATAAAATCAGTGGGAGTTGGCATCTTAGATTTTAAATTGATCTTCAAGATTTCGTCAGCTACCTAAATTATGTGAAAACTTACCTACCCTACTTCTGCCGATTTTTACCTAACCTCTGATGCACACCTCTAGTCATAGAAAACCATTTTTATATTCAAGAATAGCATAGTCCAGACATTGATCCAAATACATTTCCTTTCATTTTTACCCACTGGCCCCAATCTAATCCTTGGCAATAAACTGAACAAATTTACTCTCCTTTTTCCACATGAAGCCTACTTATATCTAGAAACAACCATCATGTCCTTTTCCAATGGTCACTTTTTTGGTCATTTTTCAAAGGAATAGCTTCAGGCAGATCTAGCAGCTTTTCTCTGAATCTTTTCCAGTTGGTCGAGCCAGTCTCTAGAATTAAGCACAGTAATACATATGTGATCTAGTAACTACAGAGTCACACCTCCCTGCTTGTAGATACGATGCTCATATTAATCTGTAAGCTCACATTCACTATTTTGACAGCCACATTTGACTACTAATTCTGTTGGTATTCATATACCTTACTAAATTTGACCTAGCCTTCAAGCTTCTCAAGATTCCAGCAACATTTAAACACCACTATATGCTAGACATTGTGAAATATTAAGAGCATGAGGAGATTAAGACAGCCTATATCAATTCCACTGAAGAGATGGATGCTTAAACCCAGGGCTGCAGTATAAAACATTTTGAGTACATTCTAATAAATACCTGTTTCTTTCATCCATCATATCTATTGTCCTACTCAGGCTGATTTTATTCACATTTTATACACATTTCCTGTCCATTCATAGAAGTAATAGATAATAATGATGAGAGACTAGGGCAAAATACAGATCCTTGAGGCACATCACAAAAAAGAACGACATGCATTCAAATACTCTTGTTAATCACTACCCGTTGGGGATGTGTGTTCAACCAACTATATATTCACCCATTCATGTTATTTCATGGCCTGCATTTCTTCATCTTTCACAAATGTATCACAAAATGCCCTGGGAAAGGCCAAATATCCCATGCCACTGCATTATTTTTTCTGATTTATCCATCTGTAAACCCTGTCAAAAAGGAGATGAAATTCCTGTAACATATTTTTTCTTAATGAGCCCGTACTGCCTTCAAGTCATCACTGCTTCATCTTTCAGAGATGAACATCCACACAGATCACAGAATTAGTTCACTTCTTTCCTGCTTAGAATGTGTGTCTAGTGCCTGGATTCTCCTGTCCTTTCTCAGCTTCTGAGTTCCCTTTAACATGGAAGCAGCATTCTACATTTTCTCCTGGAATGTGAATATTCACTGGATTTACCACATCTTTTACTTTATCTCTGGCTGCTTCCAGATAACACAATTGTCTAGTAACAATGAGAGATTTCCTAATAATCATCCTTACCAATGGCTTGCCAATGCCAAAGATTAATGTTTAGAAACATACACTCCAACCTCCAAATACAAAGTTATAGCTAATCATTCTCCATTTCCATCTTTTATCTTTGGTTGCTCAGATTATCTAAAATCATTAAAGACAAGAACAGTTTATTAATATATTTTATATCAAAATAGTTCAGGCATTAGCCTCATAGAAGAGACATACTTGGTGTTAGTTAGAAGAGAAAGAGGAAGATCCTTTCATTCATTCAGTAAATATTTATTGAGCATCTCCCCTGTATCAGGCATCATACTCAGGAAGGCATGCAGTTATGGGCCTGCTCTAGAAATCTAGTAGGCAAGTTGTATTTGAAAAGATATCCAGTTACAGAGCTCCCAAAGGCAGCATTTACAAGATAAAGGATTTAGGAAAGGAGATATACATTTGGGAAGTGTCCGCCAATAGATAAAGATAGATAAAATGCAAAGAAAAAGAAAAGGAAAGATAAATGAAATCTGTAATAAACAGACTTGGGGCATGGGGAGTATAAGAAGCATCAAGGAATCAAAATCACATGCGGGGTGGCTACCAAACAAGGGTATCCAAAGAATAGTAATCACGTTAACAGCTAACAGTTGCTTTGCTCACATTTACACACACGACACACACTTTTTCAACTCTGTTTTTTTTCCTCTCTTCCTCCTCAAAACAAGTCAGTGAAGGAGGTTCTGCTTTTATCCCTATTTTATAGGTGAGGAAATTAAATGATTTGTCTAGGATCACAGAGCTGGTAGGTGTTTGAGAAAGGATTCTAATCCAGGCTGAGAGGTTCTTAATTAAATGAAAAAGACTGAGTTCCTCAGAATAACTGTTAGAAAAAGAAATAGTTAAATATCAAGGGCATTTTGGCATATAGGTTTACTTGCCTCTATGCTTGCCCTTGTTTTCCTTTAAAACGTTTTTATAATTCTAAATTGACATAGTCACGGGTCCAGTGTGACTTTTCCATACATGCATACAATGGGTACCGATCAAATCAAGGCGATAAACACATCTCCATGGCAAACATCTATCGTTACTGCATGTTGTGAACATCTGAAATCCTTTCTTCCAGCTATGTAGCCATATACATTCGATCCTTATTAAGAATAGCTACTTTCTGTGCTTTAGTATTTGAGAATACACTCACCTAACTGCGAGTTTGTGTCTGTTGTCTGAGAGTAGGATCGGTGAGCTGAAAACCAAGACAATTCCAGTAGAGCACTGCACAAACAGTTATTACAGGGAAAACTCACATGCGGAAAAGGCTCAGGCTCCGGTGACCCCAGTGTGCTCGTGGCTTCAGCCCGGTGCTCCCTTGGTTACACTTCAGTACTCCATCCTCTGCAGTCAGGCAACCACCTCGCCCTCTACCAGGCCAAAACTTATAAACTATTTTCCCAAAGGGACCACACCTGGGTTGAGAATGGGTTTGCCCTGAGCACCAGGAGTCCATCTAAACAAGGTCCAGCTGGGAAGGCCACACTGCTCGTTCCTCTACATGGCCAGGGCAAAAATGGGAAAAGTAGAGGGCAAATAGCTATTGTCATTCTTCCAGAAAAAGTGCTAGATACACTCAGCCCCCTGTTAACTGAGTTCTTCGTGTTCTCCCCTCCACTTTCTAAGCTTCTAGTATTCGTTATTCCACTCATCATTTATATCGGTAAATTATTTGGGCCTCCACAAATAAATAGAAACATGTGGGTTTTTGTTTTGTTTTGTTTTGTTTTTGTGCTCGTTTTATTTAATTCAGCTTAATTCCCTTCAGGATCATCCATGTTGCCTCAAAATGACAGGATTTTGTTCTTTAAAAACAATAAAAAATTTCTAGAGGGCATGTGCACATGCATGCATTCCAAAAAAAGAGCGAGTGAGCAAGAGCAACAGCACCCCTAGTGGGGTATGGTCACACTACAATCTCTTCTCCATTTATCCAACCTGTTGGGATTTGGGGTAAGCATGCACATATGCCAAGAGTGTTTTCTAAGCCTCTGGGGACTGGGGTTCAAACTTTGATTGGGATTCAAACTGCCATTGTCCATATGGGATCTAACTCCCTTATCTACTAGATACGGGGCTAGCCCGATTTCATCCTTTTCTATTGCCAAGTAACGTTTTATATATTGATACACACACATATACACACACATAAATATCCCACATTATCTTTATTCACCCATCGATGCTCTGATATCTTAATGAACTCTTTATCAGGTAGTTATAGCAATTGCTTCACTTGTTCGCTAAGCTTTCGTATTCTTCAGGGTCCTAAATTCTCTTAACCCCACTGCTTCTTCATGGTGCACCTTTTGACACCTTTTTCCCGGTTACCCTGCCTCACCCTTCATGACCCAGTCACATGGAGCTCTTGGGAGCTTGCCTTTTGCTTTTCATGGCTAGGCTGTCAGAGACTTGACCGTGTCCACCTCCCACAGACCCAAACATCATATCCTCTAGGGGCCTTCCTTATCCCTCAGAGCAGAGCTCACTCCATAAGTGTGGCACCAGCATTCCCATGGGATAGCTTATTCAGAGTCTTATGCTCTGGGTTGACTCACATGCAGTCTTCCTTCCTTCCTCATCTGTACAGGTTCTCCAATGTCTGCCTCACCTCACTGTCCTCATCCCAGCTCAGCAGTCACCACCCACCTTCCTACCAAGGGGCCTGGGCCTGGGCATTTACTTATCCCTATGTCCATTGAAGTGTGACAGGAAGGCTACATGGGAAGGTCCTGGGTTCATATCCCAAGGTCTCCCTATGTATGTTGGGTGACCTGAGTTAGTCGAACCTCAGGGGGTGGATCATGATGTGGAGACTGTTAATGATGCCTCTTTCTTTCCTCTCTGTGACTTTCTTCCTCTCTTTTAGAAATAAAAAAAAAAAAGAAAAACAAACAAACAAACAGGATAGATCAGGAGCACACCACTAAGGAAGAAAAGAAAAAGTCTGTTTACTGATTTTTATTGGGGACTCATATTTTTATTTCTTACTAGATCCTGCCAGTTATGTCATCCCTCTCTGCAGGACTGGCAAGTACAAAGGCCCATGGACATATGAGTGGTATACGATTGTGTCAAGGGAAAAGGATGGAAACACAAGCAAACTAGGGATTATATGTTCCTTCAACAGAGGGCTTCTAGACTGGCTCTATGGCCTGGTAGTTAAGGGAGCCAGAACCCACATGGCTGCCTATGGTTCAAATTCTGGCCCCAGAGGCTTGAAACACATGCCAGGGATGTGTATGGGCATGCCAAATCCTGACTGCTTAGAGAAATGGAGAAGAAGGGGTTGTGGTGTGACCACGCCTCACTGGGGGTGCTTGCTTTCTCTTTGTCTCTCCCCCTCCCTATCTCACTGCCTCTCTGGTAAGTATATGTGCTTTCTGGGAATTTAAAAATTTAAAAAAAAATATTTAAAGAGAGGGTTTCCATTTCAGCTCCAGCAAATGATTTCTATGAATGCAAGCAGACCTAAAGTTAGTATCTCTTCCATTTTTTTTCAAATAAATGTGAATGTTTATATGAGATATCCTAAATACTTTTAAAGGTTAAAACAAAATGAAAGGCAAAAACAAAACAAAACAAAACTTTTGCAGATCAAATAAGGCAGGGCTGTGGGCTGTTCTCTTAAAATTTCTGAATCTCTGGTTTATTATACATGCATTTTTTAAAAAAAATATATTTTATTTAATTTTATTTATTAATTCATTACAGGGTACATCTGCTCACCAGAGAGAAACAGGAGAGAGAGGGAGAAAGTGAGAAAGCAAGCTTCCACGTCTGTTTTAAGCAACCCTCCAGGTCTCCAAGACTGTTTCATTTTCTAAAATAAAAAGATATAAGCACAAAGCATCATTTTTTATCTGAGGGCCTATGAATTAATATTCCCAAATCCATGAATTGTGATACATGAATGTTAAGAGTTTTATTGGAAAAGAAACATCAGGCTTTTGAAAATTAGCAAGTACCAGGAGGAACAACTTTTAAAGTATACTTTTAACAACTTTTAAAGTACACTTACAAGTTAAAAAGAAAAAAAAAACAACCTGGTGAATAAGAAAAGATAGCATGTGTTTTTATTATAAACATTGAATTCCAATAACACTTCTACATATGACATTTTTTTTTTGGAGAGGTTTTTGCTGTAGAGTGCATGCACTCGCCAGAGAAACGGAGAGAGACAGAGAGACAGAAAGTGAGAAATCACCCCCAGGGGGGATGGCCGTGCCACAATCCCTTCTTCTCCATTCTCCTCTCAGGATCTTGGGCACTAACACATACGTGCCCGGCGTGAGTTTAAGCCACCGGGTCCGGGACTTGAACTGTGGTCGGCTACATGGGAGTTCAGCAACATAGCCATTACGCTAATGGCTGGTCCCTACATATGACATTTTTGAATGTCCATTTTTATCAGAACATCATTGTTGTTTCCACTGAAAAGTTGTGTAATGAACTGTGACATACCGGAGTCACACGAGACTCAGTGTCGGGATACTTGTCAAGTCCACATTTGGTATGAGTAGAGCATCCCTAATCTGGTATGAGTAGAAATCCCCAAATCCAAAAGTCTCCAAAATCCAATGAAAACTAATATGACACCACAAATGGAAAATTCCACACCTGACCTCATGTCATGATCACAATAAAAATGCTAAAATACAACATTATTGTACAAAATTACCTTTTGGATTAGGTATATATTTGTTACATGTTACATGTCTCACTTACATGAAATATGAATGCATTCTGTGTTTCGACTTGGTTCTCATCCCCGAGATAGCTCATTGTGCATGTGAAAATATTTAAAAAACAAATATGAACTCCAAAATACTTATGGTCCAAAGCATTTGGATTAGGGATACTCAATCTGTATTCACTTGATTACATGGTCTTTGGCAGGACATCTAAATTCTTTGAATTTCACTTTGTTTTTGGTAAAATGCAGATGATCTACACATTTTAGAACTCTTCCAGTTTTAAAATGTTGTGGCAATAAAGCAGATGCCACATTTGTAAAAACTAATTTTGGTTCTTCCCTTTTGATCATTCCATTTATTTAATTAAAAAAAAATTTGCTACAAAATTTGTATGCTCGCCAAAGAGATAGGGACACAGAGAGAGGTCAAGTGAAAATGTACCTTCCAGGGGAGATGGTCACACTGCAATCCCTTCTCCTTCATTCTCCTCTGAGGATTTTGGACATGCAGGCACATGCACCTAGCAGGTTTCCCAAGCCATGGAGTCAGGGACTTGCACTGAGCAGTTGACTATGTGGGATCCAGCCACCCCAACCACCATACTGCTAGCTGGCCCACAGTCAACATATTTTTATTAGCTTCCTACTGTATAGCAGGCAGTATTTCAGACACTGAAGCTACAACAATGAAGAATGAGAAAATAAAAAACAAAAACCTGCCTTCCTTATAGTCTAGTAGCAGAGAGACGTTAAAAAATAATGTAAGAGGACCCACAAATGGCATAAAGGTTATGTAGTTGAACTCCCACATAACCACCATGGTTTGAGTCCCAGACCAGGTGGCTTGAAACTCATACCAGGCACATATGTGTGTATGTGCAAGATCCCGAGGGGAGAATGGAAGAGAAGGGACTGCAGCATAGCCATCCCCCTAGGGGGTGATTCCTCACTTTCTGCCTTTCTGTCTCTCTAGCAAGTGCAAATGTAGTATATCAAAAATCTCTCTTAAAAAATAAGAAATGGAGACATTACATAATAATGATAATGGTAACAGGTGCTGTGGAAAAATATCAGCAAAATAATGGGGTTTTGGAGTAATAGGGCAGGGATTACAGATGAGTGGAGTAGTCAATGCAGGCTTTGTTTAAAAGTTGATGTTTAAGGAATGGCACAAGAAGGTGAAGAAGTGAGCCATGTGGATATCTGAGGGAAGGATATATTGGGAATAGAAAACAGCTAGTGCAGATGCCAGGAGGTGGCATGACGGTTAAGGTACTGGAGTCCTACATGGCTGACCATGGTACAAGGCTTGAAAATCATGCCAGGCACATGCATATGCATGCATCCCAGGAGAAAAATGGGGGAGAAGGGGTTGTAGAATGTCCAAATTACCCCCAGGGGGTGATTTCTCACTTTCTGTCTCACTCTCTCTCTCTCTCTCCTCCCCAGCAAGCACTTACATTCTGTGGGAAAAAAAAAAAAAACTTAAAAACAAAACAAAACACCCTCAAGGTGTAAATGTGCCTCCATATTCAGGAAACATCAATGAAGTGAGTTTGGTTTTTTCAATGAAATATAGGAGAGTTAAGAGAAGTTAAAGAGGAAACTCAGGGGGCAGATTATGCAGGGCCTTTGAAATGACTGGAATTTACTATGAGAAAAACGGGAAACATCTAGAGGACTGAAGAGAAGATTAACCTGATTCGACTCAGGTGTTAACACCTAGGCTATCCTGTTGAGATTAGACTGAAGATAGAAAGGGCAGGACAAGTATGGACAGTTACAACGCTAATGCAATTATCTAGATGACATACAATGTGAGCTTGGACTGAGAAGGTGGTAGAACACAGAATGAAAGAAGAGAGTTTCCATGCCTGCCGTTGGGGTAATTCCAGCAGTTTTCTAATGGTTTGAATGGAAGACTAGGAGAAAAAGAGCCGAAAGGGATGCAAGTTTTTGTTGTCTGGAGCAGCTGGAAGTCTGGGATGGCCATATACTGATTGAGAAAGAGGAGGTTTTGTGGAAAGAAATAGGAACTCATTAAGTACACGTTCACTTTGACTTGGAGATATCAAGAATGCAGTCAGATATAAGAATCTGGAGCTCAGGACAGATATTCAGGCTACAGATATAATTTTGGAGATAGTTAATATATATGTGATACTAAAAGTCATGAGACTGAATGTACAGAGAAAAGGGAAATGACCTATATAAGTCATACTTGGAGACATCTCAGTGTTAATAGATCAGAAAGAAGTGGAGGGAAGCAGCAACCAATTTGGATAAAGGACAACCAGTCAGGGAGGAAGAATGGCAAGAGAATATGACATCTCGAATGCCAAGGTTGGGAAATAGCCCAAGTACTGAGTTGTCAGAAAAGCCACGTGGATTTTTGCGTACAAAACAGAAAAAAAATGCATCATGACTTTTCCGAAAACCCAATAAATCAAGGACTAAGAAATAACTTTGGATTTAGCAGCGTGGAAGTCTTTTGTGACGTTGACAAGAGTAGCTCTACTGGAGTAGAAAGAGATTAAAACCCGAGTGGAATGGGACCAGCAGTTAGCGTAATGGCTATGTCACTGGACTCCCACATAGTCGACTGCAGTTCCAGTCCCAGACCCGGTCGCTTAAACTCATGCAGGGCGCGTGCGCGTGCGTGTCCAAGATCCCGAGAGGAGAATGGAGGAGAAGGGATTGTGGAGTGACCATCCCCCCTGGAGGGTGATTTCTCGCTTTCTGTCTCTCTCTGTCTGTCTGGCGAGTGCACGTGCCCTATAGAAAAAACTTCTCCAAAAAAAAAAGATTCAAGGAAAAAAAAACCTGAGTGGAATGAGGTGGAAGAGGAGGAAAAATAACTAGAGACAGCATATGTAGACATCACTGGAGAGGAGTTTCACCATGAAAGGAAACAGAGAAATAGGATAGAAGCCATAGAGGGATGGGATCAGCAGATGGTGTAATGGTTATGTCCCTGGACTCCCACGTAGTTGACCGCGGTTCGAGTCCCAGACCCGGTGGCTTAAAACTCAGACACTGGGTGCATTTGTGTGTGTGAGTGTGTGTGTGTGTGCGTGTGTGTGCCCAAAATCCCGAGAGGATACTAGAGGAGAAGGGATTACAGTGTGGCCATTCCCTCTGGGGTAGGTGGGGGTGATTTCTTGCTTTCCGTCTCTGTGATGAGAGCATGTGTCCTATTGCAAATATCTCTCTTAAAAAAAAAAAAAAAAGCCATAGAGGGAAGTAGAGTCAAAACAGGGTTATTTATTTTTTTTTTTTTGGAGAGGTTTTTTGCTATTGGGCACGTGCGCTCGCCAGACAGACAGAGAGAGAGACATAGAGAAAGAAAGCGAGAAATCACCCCCCAGGAGGGATGGCCAGGCCGCAATCCCTTCTCCTCCATTCTCCTCTCGGGATCTTGGGCACACACGCACACGCGCCCGGCGTGAGTTTTAAGCCACCGGGTCCAGGATGCCAACCGCGGTCGACTACGTGGGAATCCAGCGACATAGCCATTACGCTAACTGCTGGTTCCCAAAACGGGGTTATTTTTTAAAGATGGGGAGATAACAACATCTTTATTTGCTGTTATGCAACCAACATACAGGAAATGGTCCACTAAAAAAAAAAAAAAGATAATTAGATAGTGTGGGAGAAAGGGGAGAGAGAATTGCGGGAGTAACACTCACAAGTAGGTAGGAGGGGGTGAGATGTGTACAGATAGAGGAGCTGCCCTGAGCTCTGAAATAGAAGAGAATTAAGAGCTTAAAGCACAAATGCTGGAGGGTAAGCAGATGCACGAAAGCTCTTTTATGAGTATTTCAATTGTCTTACTATAGAAGCTGACATTTATGGGTTGCATTAGAGGTGCTAAACAGTGTTTGACAATTTTTGCCTGCATTGTCTCATGTAATTCTCCCAACACTCATGAAGGAGTCCTGCATAGGTAACAGATGAGGTAGGGTTGAAGCATCCTGTGCTCTGTCATTGCTTGTGACGTGGCGGAGCCTGGGGGTTGACCCTGGTGACCTGGCTCCAAAGCTTGCCCATGGAATCACGATGCTGCACTGCCTCAATTCTCCCCGCTAAAAAGCTTCTCTAATCTCACTCTATACAAATCAGCTTTGCTACCCCACTTTTAAGAAAATGTTAAATTTTATCAGACATAAATTAGTGATCGCATGCAATAACTTCATGAAAATTCATCCCGTCGACGTCTCTTCAAGATTTACTGTGGAATTCTACCATATGCCAACATTAAGAATTTATAAGAACACTTGAAAATTACTTCACTGTCTCATAAATAAGGCGATGCTGAAACTCACAGAGCAACGAGGGGAGTCACAGGAAAAGGGAAGTGACACCGCCCATCTGGGAACTTGGTAGTATATGATTATTGAATGGAATGGCTTGGGAAAAGTACTGCTGACAACATGCCTGGTTACTGCTCGCTCACACAGCACCTCTAAGTTACATCTCCTGGACCATCGGAAAAGTCGTGATGGATTTTTCTATGCAAAAATGTGTCATGACTTTTCTAACAACCCAATATATACATGAGACTCTATCGTATTTGTAGAAATAAAATAGCTAGCGTACTATATTCCACTGGCCTTGAGCATAACTAGAAAATGACTACATTTACCTTATTCACTGCAGGGGAGCCAATGTGGCACCTCGTCTTTCCTCTGGTTACTTGTCCTCTGAGCAGGCTTTGCTCAGCTCATTGGTCACTAACACTCTCTTCTCGGCCTTACATGCTGGATGCTATTTATTTTATTTTATTTTTAAAACAATTTTATTATTATTATCATCATTTTTAATTTGTTGTAGGGCACGTGCTCACCAGAGAGAAAGTGAGAATGCAAGTGACCAGGTCCAGGACTTGAAACACGGTTGGTTATGTGGGAGTCCAGCACCTTAACCACCAGGCTACCTGCTGTCTCTCTGGATGCTATTTAAATGACCAATATATCCTATGCAGATATATCGGTCATTTTAGTTGCTCAGATAACCTAGGTAACTTATTCTTAAATTCCCAGCCTGCTGTGGGCCAGAATTCTGAGGTTACAGTTTATTTAAGACCAAAAGGCAAAATAAGCCCTTGTACATGAATGTGAGACTCCTGGTTGGGTATAATCCCAATTTGAAAACTTCTGTGCTACAACAAATACAGGGTTTGTTTGATTCATGGATTTGGTTCCTGGAAACTGTCTTAGCAGCATTTACTTAAGGCTTTCAACTTTCTGCTACAAAAAATGACAAGTTTAACCAGGATATCAGCTGATACATTTCCTTTGCTATTTTTCTAAGGGTGCGACTGGAAAGTTTTATGATGCTGTGTTCTCAGGCTGACAGGGTTTAAACAAACAAGGTTCCCTTGACATGGCAAAAGGTTGCCTTTGTTCTCCTCTGAGCAGTTTGTCTTGGGGTGAGCAGTCTACTCCTTTCTAACACATCTGCAAGCTTCACTCCCTTACCCTGGATCATAGTTCAGTGGACATTACAATAATTACACTTTTAAATACATGCTTGCCCTTCATGTGACTACACCAGGGGCCTTTAAGGCTACTCTGTAGTAGGGGCAAAGGAAGGTATAGCATCTATGTGTCGCCTCTCTCCTAGGGTCATCACACACATTGCCCCCTTTGCTTTACCCAGTACTCATTGTTTCTAGACTTGCCCTAGCTCTTTAGCTTTGACCTTCTGCCTAGACAAACTGTAGCCCATTGGGTGTCTCTCCCAACCACTGTCTACTCCTTCTTTTTCTATACTATGGTGACTTCCCACACCTTGTTTTCCATTAGTTTTATTCCATGGCTTCAGGCTCAACATTTATTTACGTTTTATTATTTTACTTACACATTCCATCACTGTATATTGCCACAGCATGCAAAATGAATTGTCCCAGCATGAACACACTATATATTAGTCCTGTTAAAGATGTGATCGCACACGTTATCATCAACTGATAATTTTCCATTTCTGTGTCCCTTAAATGTTTTGCTCCTTTCTTTTGCCCCCTTGATTCCCTCCCTCTCACCATTTATCTACATTTTTTTCCCCCTTCCTGGAATCTGTGAGATGTTTCAGCCATTTTCTTCCTTCCCTTCCAGTATTCTTTTTTTTTTTTTCGGAGAGATTTTCACTGTAGGGCGCGTGCGCTCGCCAGACAGACAGAGAGAGACATAGAGACAGAAAGCGAGAAATCACCCCCCAGAGGGGATGGTCATGCCGCAATCCCTTCTCCTCCATTCTCCTCTCGGGATCTTGGGCACGCACGCACACGCGCCCAGCGTGAGTTTTAAGCCACCGGGTCTGGGACACGAACCGTGGTCAACTACGTGGGAGTCCAGCAACATAGCCATTATGCTAACTGCTGGTTCCCCCTTCCAGTATTCTTCATTGCTCCCTCCAGCCACATTGTGGCTCTATTTTTAGGACGTAGCATTACCTCAGCAGGCCCTTCCTATAACACCGTGCTTTCTGGGTGTTCACTGACTACCGGTCACATGTACCTCCCCAGACACGACACTCTCTAGATGTGACTTCCTTCGAGTGTTCAGTAAATGCCACGACCATGAGTGAACAACAGTCTTCTCACTAGAGAGCAATGGTCTTGCCTCCAAGTTTTTACTCCCTTAAATTTGTTTTGCCACTGTCCCAACTTTTGTAGCCCTTGTCATATGCCCTTCTATTATAGGTATTACGGTACACTTCTTACCCTCCATTTCATGTTTTAAACTTCTAGAAGGTAGAGGCCCTGAATTATATATTGTAGTATCACCCAGAGGTTATACATAGCAGTATCACTCATAGGTTACACATAGTAGGATCACCCATAGGACTTTTGTGTAAGATGCTCATTTGTCAAACAAATGAGCACATTTCTCATGCTGTCAGTAAAAAGGGACTGGAGGAAGATAATATAAGGAAGATAGGTCAGCATTTGTTCAAATAAGGTAAATACAAATTGATTTCTTAAATGACCGAGCAGAGATAGGCTGGATCATAAGGATAAGAAAGGGTCAGGAAGACTTGGAAGAAAACATTCTGAATGACTGGCGAAAACATTTGAGGCAGCTAAACTCTAGCAGGTGTTTTGTTTCCTCAGTTACTGATCTATATTTTGTAGTTAGCCTAATTTCTGTGTCCCATATCTCTAAGATAAGTCCAGTTATTTAGAAGCCTCCCATGGGCAGGCATTTGGCGTCTATGAGCACAGGTGGGCACGTGTGCTATGCTCTTACAATGGATAGTATAACGTGTCTGCAGAGGAAACCTTATTACTCTCTGACCCCTCCACGTTGTGATATTCATATAAAACTACCAGAGAGCCAGGGACTTTACTCAGAGAGGCACGGAGGTAGCCATACCTGTGTTGATGTTGGACATAGGCCCTTCAAAGTCAACCAGAATTCTGAGTTGGCTTGTCAACATTGCTGGACTCCAAACACATTGCCACTTGGGGTTTGAGCATAGTATAAAACTCCTACCAGCTCTGCATTTGGTCTGTGTTCATCATATGACATAGGGGACCTTATTGCCCCTCTTAAGGGTCATTCTGATGGGCTTCCCAGTACAATTCTCAACTTGAGTTAAGTCCTAAGAGCTAGACTTGTTGCTTCTCTTGGAACTCTTTGTGTGAAGTTTAATGGCTATGTAATCTTTGAGGTCTTCTCTTTTCTATTTCTGGAAGGTTGTGATAACAAAAATCACAATGGCTACAAGCTTCTGTAAAGTTAATTATTTCAAATGAGCAAAGAAGACCAAGCACCTGAGAAGAAAATGGCCCAGAAATGGGAAAGAAAGCATTAGATTCTGCTACAGTTGGTTGGTATTTGGCTCTCTTATTTTTCTCTTGAGGAACATCAGAGCCATTGAGCTCAGAGGATGTGAACATCCTGTACAGAAAATAGATGGTGTGTGGAGGAGGTGAGGGGGCACCCGGCAGTCGTTCTTTCAATCCTTTGGTGAGCTACACTTGAATGTGTCAGAGAAGCAGGGCAAGGGCTGGGAAACAGGCTCTGCCTGGATGGCTTCCAACACACTTCACAGAGCTCAGAAAAAGCTCAGCTAAGCCACATGCATTTTATGTTTTCCTGAGGAAAGACTCTGCCTGTTGGTCTCAGGGTTAAGGAGTCTCAGCAAGGTTTTATAGAGATACTAAAACATTCTCTTCATATTTTCCTCTGTCACCAAAAGAAGCCCAGGGGATAGATTGGTACTTAAGTGCCTGTGAAGCCGCTTAGCTCATGTGAAGGGTGTCAGTGTAGTGACTATGCCGAGGCATGCCCTTAGCTCCCCATCCTCACTGGCTGTATCACAAATGAACGTGTACGTGTGTGTATATGATCTTGGCTGAAATGTGAAAACACTGAGCTCAGAAAAGTGGGTGTGTGCATACTAGGATAGCTTACTTTGACTTGATAATGCAGAAAAGTGGCTTTATGGAGACTAGTAGGTGGGGTGGTGGTTGAGGCACTGGACTCTCACATGGGTGACAACAGTTCAAGTCCCAGACCTGGAGGCTTGATGATCACACCAAGCGCATGTGACTGTGTGCCCAAAATCCCCAGAGGAGAGCAGAGGAGGGACTATACCACGACCATCCACCCTGTGAGGTGATTTCTTTTTTTCTTTTTTTTTTGAGAGGTTTTTGCTATAGGGCACGTGCACTCATCAGACAGACAGAGAGAGGCAGAGAGATAGAAAGCGAGAAATCATCCCCCCAGAAGGGATGGCCATGCCGCAATCCCTTCTCCTCCATTCTCTTCTCGGGATCTTGGGCAAGCACGCACACATGCCCAGCGTGAGTTTAAGCCACCGGGTCCGGGACGCAAACCGCAGTCGACTACGTGGGAGTCCAGCGACATAGCCATTACGCTAATTGCTGGTCCCTTGGGAGATGATTTCTCACTTTCCCTCTCTCTGTCTTTGTCTCTCTCCTGCAAGTGTATGTGCCCAGTGACAAAAATCTTGGGGGGAAAAAGAAAGAAAGAGAGAGAGAGAGAGAGAGAGAGAGAGAGAGGTGGCTTTATCAGTAGAGCAAAATAAACTTCTTATGAACTGTGAAGTATGGAAGGAAACAAATGTGAGGGAATCATAACAACAGTCTCAGGACTGACAAGAGCTGGACCTTTTTTATTCCCTCAAAAAACATATTTTCAAAGAGAAAGCTAAAGCATTCTCTGACTTTCTGGGAGAATGATCTAGAAGGTTCATTGGCACACGAAGGCCATTTATGGACTGATCTAGCTTTCTTCAGCCTGTCCTAGCTCTTTGTGTTGATTTCAGTACCTGAGAAATACACGGAGTGACGATTAACAGGAAAATACCTGTAGTCATTGCAGTTTGCATTTGGTCCTGTGACTTTCCTTTCCCTGCTGAATTTAAATTGTTTCTCTTTTAGGGAAAAAAATGTACCTTTAGGTTTCTCACTTCTGCTTCTCTCTAAGAGGCTTGCTATTATCTTTAAGACCGTCTACCTTGCTCTCAAACTTGTAATCTCTTCATTCATAATTAATGTTTTTCTATATCATCATTTTCCTTACATTTTTGCCATTAAAAGTATATGTAATTATTGGGAACCAGCAGTTAGCATAATGGCTATGTCGCTGGACTCCCACGTAGTCGACCGCGGTTCGTGTCCCAGACCCGGTGGCTTAAAACTCACGCCGGGCGCATGTGCGTGCGTGCCCAAGATCCCGAGAGGAGAATGGAGGAGAAGGGATTGCGGCGTGACCATCCCCCCTGGGGGGTGATTTCTCGCTTTCTGTCTCTATGTCTCTCTCTGTCTGTCTGGCGAACACACGCGCCCTACAGTGAAAATCTCTCCAAAAAAAAAGAAAAAGTATATGTAATTATACTAAATGTCAACACTAGACTATTGCTAGTATCAGAAGTACTTAATGATGCTGCTAAGTTTAGAATATTAGTGTATTCCTTTTTTCTAGTTTCTACTTTTATTCTAAGACTATTTCTTATTCTAAAAGACCATTTCTACATTTATTCTAAAATCAGATGTTTTTGATTATCTACAGATATAAGCATCAACTTATTTATTTATTTATTTATTTTTGGAGAGGTTTTCGCTATAGGGCGCATGCGCTCGCCAGACAGAGAGAGACACAGAGACAGAAAGCGAGAAATCACCCCCCAGGGGGGATGGTCACGCCGCAATCTCTTCTCCTCCATTCTCCTCTCGGGATCTTGGGCGGGCACGCACGCACACGCGCCCGGCGTGAGTTTAAGCCACCAGGTCCGGGACGTGAACCGCGGTCAACTACGTGGGAGTCCAGCAACATAGCCATTAACGCTAACTGCTGGTTCCCAGCATCAACTGTTTAAATAAGGGTGAGAATAGATTGATTGGGATGTTGGAAAACTCATGATGTATTTTTCTGTTTTTCTATGCAAAAATGCATCATGACTTTTTCTACACCCTAATGGAATGAAGAAAGTATTGTGATGCCAATGGGGAAATGTTGAAAGTTTGTTTTTTATTGAGAAAAAAAACAACAGCTATATTTAATTTAAATTGTTATGCTATCTTTCAAGGATAACAAGTGGATACCCAAGTGAATTTTCCAACTAGAAAATGACCAAGCTACTGACCACCTAACACAGGGCTGTATGGTGCAAGGTGATAAACAATAAATTCACTATCTTTGGGAACTATGCAAATGTGTATAAAAAATAAAAGTAAGGGGGTCAGCAAATGGCTTAGTGGTTACGTCATTGTACCCCCACATGGCCAACCACTGTTCGAGTTCCGGACCGGTGGCTTCAAAATCATGCTAGGTGTGTGTGTACGCGTGCCCAAGATCCCAGGAGGGGAACAGAGAAGGGACTACGCATGGCCATCCCTTCGTGGGGTGATTTCTCACTTTCCCTAAAATCATGCTAGGTGTGTGTGTACGCGTGCCCAAGATCCCAGGAGGGGAACAGAGAAGGGACTACGGCATGGCCATCCCTTCGTGGGGTGATTTCTTACTTTCCCTCTTGCTGCTGTCTCTGTCTCTCTCTCTCTCTGGCGAGAGTGCACAGTCCCTAAGGCAAAAACCGCTGAAAAAAAAAAAAAAAAAAAAAAAGTAAAAGCCAGTTGAATGGATAGGTGGCACATTAGCTCTCTTTCAGCCTGATAAAGCAGCGCCACCTGCTGGACATAAGCTTTATTTATGGTTGAGAACTCCAGAAATTGATCTCTACTGAGCTAAGCAAAAACAAAACAGGTTTTCCGTCTCTTTTAAGATCCAAATCTAGGTCAATTTATTGAACATGTTTTTAGTGTTTTCTTGTGTGTGTGTGTTAGTCTACTTATTTGTATTGAGAATAACAAACAAGAGTGAGATAGTAAAAGGGAGATAAAATAATGCAAATATGAGGAAACAGGAATAGTGTGTATTTCTTCTTGCTATCCAGTGATGTATCTTCAACTCTGAAAATACGTATGACATACCTCCAGGTTCCCTTTGTAATTTACCAATGCCTTGAGAATCAATAGTTAACCAATGATTGTTTAAATTGAACAGTTGTTCTTATTTCATCCTAGGCTGCCTCTAGATACATTCCTTAATTAAATAATTACAGATTTAATAAACATTTGTTGAATTCCCCCTTCTCTAGTTTTTTTCTATAATAACACTTAAATCTGTAATATTTTTAAAATAATAACTCCTAACATTCCCTCTGTGTTTTATGTTACCAGCATCATGTAGGCATTAATAGAGAGCATCAATAAGAGCATATTTTTTTATGAAGTTGGGGTCATTCATTCTCCTTTCAACCATTTGGTTTACCTCATCTAGTCTATTTCACCCACAACATAAAATAAGTAAGTGAGAGTGGACAGGGTACAATGGTGCTCATGATTCTTTTTATCATTCCCTATAACTCTTTCAGGGTCTTAACTGGTTATTGACTGTGCACATCGGTCATGGAGATGCTTACACTTTTGTGCTGTGGTCATGCCATTTCAGATCCATAATTAACTTTGTGGCATGCACTCATTCATATTAAATCATATTCGTCATCCTACCATGAATTTATCTCTGTACTAATAGAATGTCGCACACTCCAGAATTTATAATATCGGGCATTTGTCAGGGCTTTGATCTCCAAATAAAGTGAAATAGAGTATAAGTTCTGTCTATATTAAGCCCAAGTCACAATTCTGTAACTGATGCATGTTAGAAAGCTAGACAGGCAGTTAACATAGATGGTTTCAATTTTGCATCCTGATTTCCAAAAAAGAGCTAGTTGAATCTGAAATGCTATCACAAACTTGCTTCTCTTATACTTGTCTATATCTTTTCATATTTTTTGTAACTTGTTCAGTTAGAACATGTCTGTCATATGCTTGCCCTTATGCTAGGTTCTAGGGGTTCAGTAATGAAAAAATAAATGCATTACCCTCAGTGAGCTCCCATTTTGATAGAGGACAGCAGTGTATGAGCGGTCCTAGAACAGCAAGGGTAAGGAGCTAGAGACACAAAAGGAAGTAGACTCAACTCAAGCTTCCAGAGAAGGGCAGTAGGAAGGAAATCAAGGAAGACATTTCGAGGAGAGAAGCCTTTCTCTGAGTTTGCAGAGAAGATACAGGGTATATGAGGAAGACTGTTCTAGGAGATGAAACAGGACCTGCAGAGACACTGAGATGAGAGAGCAGGACAGGTTTGGGGAAATATGGGTTGCTCAAGACACCTGAGACTCAAGACTGCAAATGAATTTCTGAAAAGATGAAACAAGTAGTAGAGGACAAATAGTGGAGAGTCTTTTTATGAATTTGGACTTTATCCCAAATGCTTTACTGCTTTTAAAATATGTTAAGTAAGGCTGTAAGAGTGTGTGATGGAATGAAATCCAAACTGATTAGAAGCTCCCTCTAGCACTGCTACTGAGAATAGACAGGAGTAGTGCATAACTAGGGAAGGAGGGGGTTAGGAAGTGACTGAAGGAAGAGCAGTCAGTGCTTTTAGGAGAGGGCGAGGGAACGGTGCTAGACTATGACGGGAGTAGAACCGATTTGTTGACTGGTTAATGTGAAAACTATGGAAGGAGAAGTCAGATACCACTTTGGCTCCCAGCATGGAAAGTGTTGATAGCACCTTCTGCTAAAATAAGAGGAGTCTTCAGAAGTCCATAGAAAAAGTATAGTATGAAAAAAAAATTATGCATGGATTTCAAACATTTTTTTTGCAGCACATAAACTCATACTTTAATTCCATTTTTTCCCACAAACTTTTTGAGGTCCCCTTGTGCATGCAGGGCACAGATTAGAGATGTTTGCAGAGGTGAGGAGGTGTACTGTGCATACAGTAAATACATCCAAGTGGACAGATCCAATGGGTAGCTGGCATTTGGCGTTGAGGGGAGAGACCTGAATTAGAGATGATCAGACTAATCTTTGTGAGTCCTCAGTAGTGTGTATAAAAGAAAATAGACATTGGTTCTACACTGAAGACCTTCCTTCATCTGTCCTACTGTTCTTACACCCCTCCCCCCAGAGGACTGGTATGAACAGTTGTATCCCCTCATCCTTACCCTGAAGGACTGCATGGGAGAAGTGGTGAATCGCGCCAAGCAGTCCCTGACGTTTGTGCTCCTGCAGGAACTTGCATACAGTCTACCCCAGTGCTTGATGCTGACACTGAGAAGAGACATCGTCTTCAGTCAAGCAGTAGGTGCCCGTTGTCAGTATGTGCAGTGTTGAATGGTTAATGCTTGTACTCACGGCCGTCTGTTTTGTTTTTGTTTTTGTTTTTAAATAGGTCCTTCTCTTACAATTTTAACAATATCCAGTTTTTCTTATTTATAATAAATTTGAGCTAAATAGAACACGGAAACAGTGAAAGCTTCAGCATTTCTGAAAAGGAATGGCTAAGTCTCTGAAATGCACATTCTGCATCATAGGGCATGGAGCCCATGAGGAGAAGGGGGCCACATTCTTTTATCATGCCCTGGATGTCTCTATATAGCAAAAGGGTCATGCTGGCTTGCACCCCAGGAGATGGGCTAAGACTTGGTAAAGGGGATCTCTTTATGACCTCTTATTTTTATGGCTTTCCTCTGAATCCCAGGACAGGGTTCCACCATGATCTCTGATTCTGTTTATAAAATAAATTTTCAGGGCAGTAGGAATAAGGAGCTTTGATGAGACCACTTCTCTTTGCCTACTTTCAGTACTTTTCGTGAAGCCAAGAATAGCTCCTGCCTGCCTTCACCCTGTGGTTGCCCTGGAGCACATGAAGGGGAAGAGGCGGTAGTCTCTCTAAACTTCTAGGCAAAGAGAGTACTTTAGTCAAACTGTGCCCGCCCTTCACTGTTTTGTGGATGATCTTGTAAGTGGCAGTGGAGCAAACCAGGGATTAGGCCTTATCTATGTTTCTCTACTGTGTCCTTTCAATTACTGTGAAATGAGGATTATTGTCTCTATCCTACAGGTATCAAAATAGAAATAAGATGATTTGGGTGTGTTTCAAAAACTTTTTTATGCTCATATTCTCAGAAATGATAGACATAAAATTGGAAGACATAGCAACCTGATAAAGTCCTGATCTTTCCCCTTTTGCAACATTACCTTCCCCAAGACTTTTATACCCAGCTCATTACATGAAGCACTGTCAGCTGAATATGTATATATAAATAGTTGTGGTTTTGCTACACATAGTTGAGAATGTTTTTATTAAATTGATGAGCTTAATTAAATCTAAAGTCTCAAAATAATTTAAATTTAAATGATGAATATATTTGCTAATTCTAGTAAATTTCTTCTACTTTTTTCTTTTTTCTTTTTTTTTTTTTAGCTTGCTGGATTAGTTTGTGGATTTATCATCAAATTATATACAAGTTTACATGACCCTGGCTTCTTACAGCAGCTTCACATGGTGGGGTTGATAGTTCAATATGAAGGACTGCTAAGTACATACAGTGAGTATTGCTTCAGTATATGTTACAGTGATATTTCTGGGATTGGCAGATGGCATAATGGTTACGTCACTGGACTCCCATGTAGTTGACCATAGTTTGAGTACTGGACCTGGCGGCTATAATCTCATGCCAGGCACATGTGTATACATGCCCAAAATCCTGAGAGAAAAGTGAAGGAGAAGGAACTGCAGCATGGCCATCCTCTCTGGGGGGTGATTTCTTGCTTTCTGTCCCTCTGTCTTTCCAGTGATTGCACATGCCCTATAGCAAAAATCTCTCTTAAAAAAAATTCCTATTCATAACAATTCTTAACTTATACATTTTTCAGGTACACATAAAGTGAGAAGGAAATCTGTGTTATACGAAGTATTACAGAAATAATTTTTAGTGTTTTGTATTCATTCACCTTCTAACTTCCTTCTGCCTTCCATTATGTTCTGAAAATGGAATTATGGATTTTTTTTTCAGAGTGGACTCCTGAGCAGCCATCTGGCTTTTTAAAAATAAAAGGCTCTTTGCCAGTATAGTTTTAATGACTGGATTTTAAAATTTCAACCCTCTAAAGTTGAGAACTGCCCTGTTTAGTACAGTATCCTCGTGTGGCTACTGAGTACTTGAAACGTGTCTAGGGCGAATCGATATGCACTAGTTGTGCATACCAGATGTCAAAGACTACGTAAAAAGAACTTCATATTAAGTCATTTTTAATGTATTTATATTCTAAATAGTATTCTGGTTATATTGGGTTAAGTAAGATATATTCTTAAAAAATTTGGTTCACCTTTGTAAATTTTTGGTCTTTTAAAAATATAACTACCAGGAAATTATGTATGCAGCTCATATTGTGTTTCTGATGGAAAATGCTGATCTAGACTCTTAATCAGCTCCCTCTCAAGCTCTATTAGCCACTGTGTAGATACAAAGCTAGCTTAAACCTGGGTCAGTGAAGCCAATCCGATCATCTCTATTCTTTCTAGAAATCGGATGTCTGCCCTGCCAGTGCACAGAAATCTCTGTGTACTTTGTTTCAATAAAGGGGCTGCAACTTCTTTCCAGCCTCCCAGTAAATGCACATTCTTCCTTCCTTCAAAGGGTACACTGACTTCTAGAGTCCACTGAAATGATCTTTAGCTCACTGATGAAAACCGTCAGCCTCACAGTGAAAACATATAGAATATATTCATGGCACTCAGAAACTCATTCTCTATAATGATAGGACAGATTCTAGCAGGGCAGGGAGGTTTAGTAGCTGGTGACATTTACTTCAGAGTGTGTTCGTAATCAGGTACCTGTTCTCCTGTTTAGGTGATGAAATTGGAATGCTAGAGGACATGGCTGTTGGCATCTCAGATCTGAAGAAAGTAGCATTTAAAATCACTGAAGCCAAATCCAGTGATGTCTTGCCAGTTATAACAGGAAGACGGTGAGTGGGGGTCACTTCCTAACTACCATGCTTTGTTGCACGTGTTGTATTAACTCTCAATGGACCAGCAATGAGAATTCAAGTTTTTTGGGGGAATTTTTCTCTTGCTTCCTTTTATTTTTAGATAAGAGATCATTTTAGAAATAAATATGAAAGAGGAGGTCTGGAAAACCTCCTACAAGTCTCCTGAATGTTTGCAAATTGTAGTGAGGTGAGGATGCTGACCCTCTTCCAGGAAATATGACAAATGCAAAATAATAGCAAGCATGAGAAGAACATTTTGGTCTTTATTACTATGTAGTCCTGAGCTTTAGATGTTTTTTACTTTTGCGGGAATCGTTCCGTTAATAGCGTCATAATTCTTGAGATGACTTTAAATTAAATTCACTTAAAAGCATCAACATTTCAGAAAAGATATATTCCCATGTCAGGAATGTATACCACCATTTTTCTTAATTATTTTTGACAATTCTCTCTCAAACCGTAAGGTTTCCGAGAAGAGTTTTAAATAAATAGCTTCGAAGGTCAGTGGATGATGGGCAAAATATCAGAAATAATTAAGAAAAATGACTATGTATAGTGTAGACCTCCTCTAGAAAAATTATATCATATAGTAAGGCATTTCAGTCAGAAATCCTACAAATTTCGAACATTCTGTGTGTTAGCGCATTTATTTATTTAGTGTTTTTAGTGCTAAGGGTACCTGTTCTCACCAGAGAGGCAGAACAGGAGAGGATAAAGCATTCCCATGGAGAATGGTTATACCTCAATCTCTTCTCCATCTGTCCCTCCTTTTGGGATTTTGAGCATGTACACACATGCACACAGCTTGTTTCTCAAGGATTTGAATTGCTCATTTGTTCTTAGGGGATCCAGCTTCCTTAATTACTGGGCCACACAACTTGGTCCAGTATTAGTCTATTTTTTCCTATAAAATACTAATAAGATTTTTTTTTTCTCACCAGAAAGACAGAGACAGAGAGACAGAAAGTGAGAAATCAACCCACCCCCCCCCAGGGGCGC
>NW_006159596.1:2853022-2899626 GCF_000334495.1 Tupaia belangeri chinensis | reverse complement strand
CACCACAATCCCTTCTCCTCCATTCTCCTCTCGGGATCTTGGGCATGTGCACACACGCACCCAGCGTGAGTTTAAGTCACCAGATCTGGGACTCAAACTGCGGTCGACTACATCAGAGTCCAGCGACATAGCCATTATGCTAACTGCTGGTCCCACTACTAAGATATTTTAATGAGAAATGAAAGCAAATCTTAGTTTCATATTTCTATCCAAAGACATTCATGCTTCATGAGTACATTTCAATTTTTATTTTATTTTATTTTTAGATTCTTGCTCTAGAGCACATGCACTCATGAGGGAGTGAGAAAGAGGGAAAGTGAGAAATTCCCCCAATTCAGAGGGATGGCCACACCATAGTCCCTTCTCCTCCAGTCTTCTATTGAGATTTTGGGCATGCAAGTATATGTGCCCAAAGTGATTTTCAAGCCACAGGGTCCAGTACTCAAATCACAGTCAGCCATGTGGGAGTCCAGCACTTCAACCACCATGGCTCCTGCTGGCCCCAAGGATATGTCAAAGTTAAACATGCTCAGTTCATAATTAAAACTTAGCAATGTGCAAAAGGGAAAAAACTTTGCATGCTAGAAGGAGATGGAGAATAAGTATAAAAGTTCAGAGTAAACTTGTTTTCCCATCCACAGCAAATGGATATTAGCTATTTTAAATGTTCTGCGAAGGATGCCCAGAGACTCATGGTTGAATGAAAAGTGACTATTCCTTACACACACAGAAAAAGCATCCTCATAAAACTAAATATTTCACCTGGAAATTAATGCTTAATTTACCATTCATGGAAGAATAAAATTGCTCTGTTACACATACACCTGGAAAATAGCACAAACCAGTATTACTATTTAATATCCAAAGTAACAAACTGATATTTTTATAACAATTTATGAGGGAAGCTTATATTTGGAATAGTCAGAGAGTAGAATGCCTTTTCTGAAGAAGTTCTTTAAGCTGTATCTAAATTCAGAAGTTATCACCAAGGCGAGGATGGGACTCTTTTTTTGTCTTAGGGCATGTGCACTTGCCAGAAAAAGAGACAGAGACAGTAAGAGGGAAAGTGAGAAATTACCCCACCCCCATCCCGAGGATGGCCACACCGCAATCCCTTCTCCTCCATTTTCCTTCTGGGATCTTGAGCTTATACTAAGCACACATACTCAACTTGAATTTCAAGCCACTGGGTCCAGGACTCAAACCATGGTCAGCCATGTGAGAGTCCAGTGACATAACTGCAATGCCATCTGCTCACCTAGGGGTGGGACTCTTAAATGACAAAGAGAGCAACTTAGTTAATCTTCTCTACAAAAATCAAGAGTACAACTTGAAATAATCATCTAAAGCTACAATTTTAAAACTAAAGGAATAAATCAGTTGCATGCATCAAATGTAGAATTACTTATTCATGAAAAACTAGTGCTCTTCAGGCAACAGAGTGGGAATCTATGTCACCTGTGCTATGGGCTGTTCCTGTCAACTGCGTTGTGCTAGCAGAGTTCTACTAGGTTAAGACCGTCATTTGTACTCACAGTGTCACTAACAAATGGGGCCAGCTTGCCTGAACTGGAGAACCAAAAAAACACCTGATGAAAACTGCCAGAAACAGTGGCATTTTAGATAACAATTCAAGTCACTACTGCATCAAGAAGAAGAAATAGGAATAAATTTAGCCAAGTTAGAGTCTAAGAATTATATGCAGACCTCACAAAAAATATCACTGAGAGAAATTAATACAACCCAATAAATGGAGAGACGGCCTGTGTTCTTGACTTAGAAGCCTCAAAATTGTTAAGATGACAGTTCTTCACAATTTTATCTATAGATTTGGTGGGGCAGGGGGGAAGCATCCCACAATGGAATGCGATCATGCAGCAATCCATTGTCCTCTATTTCCACACCCTATGTGAGCTTTATGCATGCACACACATCCACCCATTGTGTTTTTCATGCCACTGGGACTGGGTTTTGAGCCATGGTTGGCCATATGGGGTCTGGTCATCCTAACCATGAGGCTACAAGGTCAGCCCAGGAGAAAACACTTTTAAAGTGGATTAGGTAATGAGTTCTTAAAAACAAAATTTAAAAATCAATGTTCATTGAAGAAAAAAAAAATAAGACTTCACCAAAATTATAAGCTTTTAGGCATCAAAAGTCATCATTAAGTAAATGAAAAGATAAGCCACAGATTGAGAGAAAGTATGCACCAATCAAATATCTGAAAAAGGACTTGGATCCAAAATACACAAGAGGTCTTCACAAAGTTTATAGGGGGACCAGCAGTTAGCATAATGGCTATGTTGCTGGACTCCCACGTAGTCGACCACAGTTCACATCCCGGACCCGGTGGCTTAAACTCACACCGGGCGCATGCGCGTGCGTGCCCAAGATCCCGAGAGGACAATGGAAGAGAAGGGATTGCAGCATGGCCATCCCCCCTGGGGAGTGATTTCTCGCTTTCTGTCTCTCTGTCTCTCTCTGTCTGTCTGGTGAGCGCACACACCCTATAGCAAAAACCTCTCCAAAAAAAAAGTTTATAGGAAAAGTATATAATGAAAAAACTGCATAAATTTAAAAACTTTTAGCACCAACATAAACTAATACCTTATTCCATTTTTAATAAACTTTTTGAATCCTGCTAATATAAAGACAGCTTATGACTCAGTAACAATGAGACAGAAAACCCGATTTAAAAATAAGAAAAATATTGTAATAGATATGTCACCTAAAAAGATTATTTTTGTCTTAAAAGCACATGAAAACATATTCAACATTATTAGTTTTCAGAAGAATGAAATTAAAACCACAGATATCAATTCATTCAGACTAGAATCGTCATGATCAAAATTCAGATAATAATTAATGTTGGTGAGGATGTAAAAAAAAAAAAAGGGACTCTCATACATTGCTGATAGAACTGCAAAATGGCACCCACTTTGGAAATCGAATGGCAATTCTTTTAAAAAGTCAAGTACAGGGACCAGTAGTTGGCATAATGGCTATGTCGCTGGACTCCCATGTAGTCTACCACAGTTTAAGTCCTGGACCCAGTGGCTTAAACTCACTCCAGGTTCATGTGCATGTGTGCCCAAGATCCTGAGAGGAGAATGGAGGAGAAGGGATTGCAGCATGACCATCCCCCCTGCTGGGAGGGGTGATTTCTCACTTTCTGTCTCTTTGTCTCTGTCTCTCTGGTGAACATACATGACCTATAGCAAAAAAACAAAAACAAACAAACAAAAAAACTCTCAAAAAAAAAGTTAAGTACAAAATTGACATATAACTTTTACGTATATACTTAGGAAAAAATTAAACATTTGTCCACACCAAAACCTAAACCTGAATTTTTTTTTTTTTGGATAGGTTTTTGCTATAGGGCACACGCACTCATCAGAGAGGCAGAAAGCGAGAAATCACCCCGCTGGGGGAATGACCACACCTCAATCCCTTCTCCATTCTCCTCTTGGAATCTTGGGCACATATGAACACACGCCTGGTGTGAGTATAAGCCACCGGGTCTGGGGCTCGAACCACAGTGGACTACATGGGAGTTCAGCGACATAGCCATTACACTAACTGCTGGTCCCTGAACCTGAATGTTTTTTAGCAGTATTATTCTTAAGAGCAAAATTTACAAAATAATAAAATTGCCTATCAACTAATGAATGCATAGGCAAAACTTGAATAGCTGGTCTGGTGTTAGTAAATTCTTTTATGCTTTGTTTATCTGAGAATGTTTCAAGCTTTTCTTCCCATATGAAGGATAATCTTGCTAGAAATAGTATTCTTAGTTGAAATTGTTTTTCACTTAACACTTTGAATGTATTTTCCTACACTTTGTTTGTATTGTTTTCAACAAGAGGTCCAATGTTAGACTGATGGGATATCCTTTGAAAGTAACTTGACATTTCTCTCTTGCCCATTTTAGTGTCTGTGGTTTAGTTCCATCTGGCTATGACGTACCTTAGGAAGGATCTTCTTGGGTCGGTTTTATGTGGGGTTCTTTGTATTTCTTGGGTCTGGATATTTGAGTGTCTCTCTAGATTTGGAAAGTTTTTTTCCACGATTTCATAAAACAGATTATCAATACCTTTACTAGTTTCTTCCACCTTCTGGGATACTGATTATCCTATGTTTGGGCATTTAATGGTATCTAGTATTATTCATATGTTATTCTCATTTTTTCAGGTTATTTTCTGTCTTTTTTGGTGAATTTTTCTAGGTCAGAGGTTCTATCTTCTACATCTGAGATTTGATCATCTGCATGATCTAATCTGCTTTGGATATTTTCAAGGGAGGTTTTAATTTTCTGTATTACAGCCTTCATCTCTAATAATTCCATTTGATTCTTTTTCATGATGTGTATCTCCTCTTTCAGATCATGCAGGAACTTCCCCACCTCCTGGAACTCGTCGCTTTTCTCCTGCACCATCTGGAGTTCATTGACTCTCTTCTCTTCCATCTCTGTTAGCTTTGTCACTACGAATATTTTAAATGCTTTATCTGGCATTTCCATGAGTTCCCCCATAAATTCTGTGGAAGGAAAAGTGTTATTCTTTTCCCTCAGAGGATATTTTCTTGGTTTCTCATATTTCTAGTGTCTCTGTAGTAGCTTCTGGTCATCTGATGGATTATATGCTTTTCCCTAGTTTTTGGAGTTAAATCTGAGCTTTCAGAGGAATGTAGGAGGAGGTGACATGAAGTCTCTAAACAGTATCATTTTTCTCCCTTTCCACAGTTGGCTCCTTGGCTAGATCTGGGGAGGCAGGAGGGTGAAGTCTGGGCAGAGGGTCTTTGGTGGCCCAGATCCCTGAATGGGGCCGCTGCTGATTGCCTTATCCTGGCTCCTTGGATAGACCTTGGGGGACAGGAGGGTGAAGTCTGGGCAGAGGGTCTTTGGTGGTTCTGATCCCTCCCAATCAGAACAGCTTATAAGCATGAACCTACTCATTGATATTTCTCATTTCATTATCCTGGGAGACTTGACAAAACATTAGCCCTCTGTTAACCAGGCTATTGGAAAGAACACTGAACGTGACTAATCAAAGAAAAATAGTGTGTCCGTCCATCTGAGGGTAGTCCTAAATCCTGGCAAGCTAGGTTCCTATTTTCTAATTCTCTAGCTTGTAGCTAGGGAATAAATATGTCTGAGTCCATGATCTATAGTGGTTATCAATAATATTATTATACTAGGAGACATTTTAAAAAATTTTTCACAGAGACTCCCTATGTGCCCTTTACTTTTTCCTCTAATACAGCTATTACAGCCTACCACTTTATGTACTTCTGGAGACATGTTTGTGCATCTTCCTAACATGAGGGCAAAATCCAACATTTCCATATTCAATTCACACCACATCAGAAGTCAAAATATATAAGCAGTTATTCTTGTTTATCATAGTTTATGAATCCTAATGGAAATTTCAAATATTTAAAATTACGTTTATTGGGACCAGCAGTTAGTGTAATGGCTATGTCGTCGGGATCCCACATAGTCGACCGCGGTTCAAGTCCTGGACCCAGTGGCTTAAACTCGCTGGGCGCGTGTGCGTGCATGCCCAAGATCCTGAGAGGAGAATGGAGGAGAAGAGATTGCGGCGTGGCCATTCCCCCTGGGGGGTGATTTCTCGCTTTCTGTCTCTCTGTCTCTCTTTGTCTGTCTGGTGAGCGCAAGCGCCCTATAACAAAAACCTCTCCAAAAAAAAAGAAAATTAAGTTTATATTTTTTATTAATTGCTGTCTCTCTCTGTCTGTCTGGCGAGCGCAAGCGCCCTATAGCAAAAACCTCTCCAAAAAAAATTAATTAAGTTTATTTTTTTAATTAATTGCCAGAGGGTCTGTGCATTCACCAGAGAGAGGGAGAGTGGAGAGAAAACACCTCTGAATGGGGACATAGTCATACCACAATCCTTTTTCTCCATTCCTCCATCCTGTAGGATTTTAGCCATGCACACTTATCTGGCATGATTTTCAAGTTGACAGGGCCGGTATTAGATCTGTGGTTGCCATGTGAGATCCATTCCCTAAACATTGTACATAGACACTTTACTGTGGGGCCAGACTTGGGGGTAGTTTTTAGTAGAAATTTTCAATGAAAAATGTTGCTGTGATATGTCGATGTAGCAGAATGATCAGGGCCATTTAAGGTGAGACCTCAAATAACTAACCACCACATTTCCATCAGGCTATCACAAATGGGGTTCACTGATAAGACTATGCCAAAAATAATTACTACTGATTTGGCTTCTTACCATTGAACTGTTTTTCTTATTCTTAGGACTGATTAGCTTTAAAATAATTAAATCAGGAAGACAAATATTGAAGCTTTCTAGGCACACAGTCTTGAATGTATGAAACATCCTTCATTTCCTGAAAAAGCTCAGACTAGTGTAGAGAAATTGAACATGTAAACTAATTCTTACAGTTCATTGTGCCAGATATTTTAATAATACAATTAGTGAATGACTTTTGAATGAATGACGGAAAATAAGCATATGGCGGCCAAAAAACCTAACCGAGTGCTATATTCTAACTCTCTTACTGTTTCTTTCCTATAAAGCCAAAATGAAACAACTGAAGTAAGTAACGCTTCCTCCCTTTGTCTTCTGCTTTCCTCAGTGAACATTACGTGGTGGAGGTCAAGCTTCCAACTAGACTGTTTGAGTTGCTACCTTTACAGATTAAAGAAGGACAATTGCTTCATGTGTACCCCATACTTTTTAATGTTGGAATCAATGAACAGCAAACTCTTGCTGAGAGGTAAGCTTCAGGTATAGCATTCAGTTTTTTGTTTTTTCCTCTTGGGATAAACTGACAGATCCCATAGTTTCTGCATATAGAACTGAAATAGAACTGCGAGTAACATTTTCCTTTTTATCAATATGAACTTACTTGATATAGAAGGTAAAATATTCCTATGTGAGGCATCCTGGCCCAAATAAAATTAAGAATGGCAAAACCATTGAGAAAAATATTAATGTCAATACCCCAACATTCATATAGGTTAAATTTCTGTGTGTTTCCAAGTACCTATGTAAATATAAAATTTTTGAATCTTTATGTGCATTCATAGAGCAACATTGCAAACTCAGCTAATTGTATCAAAATGTTATGATCTAAACTTGGTCTATTTTTTTTTCTTTTAATTATAATAGTTTTTACTGGATAATATTAACACATCTCTTTGTTTGCTTGTTTTTGTTGTTGTTGTTGTTTTTAAGAGAGATTTTTGCTATAGGGCACGTGTGCTTGCTAAGAGACAGAGAAGCAGAAAGCAAGAAATCACCTATCATAGGGGGGATGGCCATGCCACAGTTCCTTCTCTTCCATTCTCCTCTGGAGATTTTGGGCATGCATGAACACATGCCCAGCATGAGTATTAAGGCACCAGATCTAGGGCTCGAACTGCAGTCGACTACATCAGAGTCCAGCAACATAACCATTACGCCATTTGGTGGTCCCAACACATTCCTTTTTTAATTACTTATTTAGTTAAACAAAAAAAGATCCCATGTGATCCTATGAATCCCTATAAAAAACACACACACATTTTTTTCTTGTAGCAAACAGAAAATTTAATTTCTGATTCTTACATGGTTCACATTTAGAGATAACAAAAAAAGTACGTAAAACTTAAAGTTCATAGACATACTTTAAAAAGATTTTAAAGAAAGGAGTTATCATCTTGCTGTAAAGCCTGGCTGGAGAATTTTCCCCACAGGCCAAATTTTTGAGCGTTTGGGATTTAAAATGCTTTGTTATATATAATTCATTCTTCAAATATCTTCTTTTCCCATAGGTAATAGTTTTAAAATAGGCATATCCCTTGCCATGACTTGTTAAGTATATTTTAGGTCTTTACTAATGAATCTTACCAAACTAAAAATATTACCACGGTTAGTACAGATAGCTTCTATGCTCCTTAAAGACCATTACCTTTGTTATTTATATATATTTTAATTTGCCAGAGGGCCTGTGTACTTGCCAGAAGGAGACAGAGAGTGGGAGAAAAGAAAGCACTTCCCATAGGGAATGGTGACGCCACAATCTCTACTTCTCCATCTAAATACTGGAGGTTAGGGCTTTAGTATATGAATTTTGGAGGCTACAAATATTCAGCTCATGACTCTAATATCACCTCAGCAGGGATGCCACTTAAAAAAATACCAGCTGATTATGCAATACCAGCTGATGATGCTCCAGAGCAAAAGTTAGGAGAGTGTATTTCAGAGTCTAGGGAAATGCATCCTGAGAACTGTCCCTGGGTCTGTGTACCTGACCTCCAAGTGTAACTCAGTAAACATACTGAACACTGACTCTGTGCCAGATCCTGCTCTGTGGGATGCAGGGGGAACAGGAGGCCTTAAGATGCACAAGACATAATCCTATACTGAAAGAATATACCATCCAGTAAGGAGGACAGAACTGTAAATATCACAATACAGTTTGACTCAAGCGACAATCAAAGATGAGAAGGGCCAGGAATGGCGTAGGAAAGAAAGTGATTGACCTACGGGAGATGAATCCAAAGGGGAGGTCTCATAGAGGAGATGAGTCTTTCACCAGGCTTTGAAAGATGTAAAGAAATAGATCAAGCCAACAAGGAAGATAAGTGTTCTAGTCAGAGGGAAAATAACATGTGAACAGTCCCAATGGCATTACAGTCCTGATGATGAGAGAGAAGAGTGGAACTACATTCCCATAGGACATCTGGAAGACTTTGTAGAGAAGTTGTTAAATTAAGGAGGCTGGATTATGTCCTCACAGGGAGAGAAGAAACATTGAAGTTCAGGGAGCACAAATGAAATGCGCATTTGATTAAATTTTCCAACATTTCATTTATTATATTACAGTGCAATAATTGTCCACAGTCAATGATAAATAAGTGTTTGTTGAATGAATGAACGATCTGATCATGATGTAAGTGGTAGATTGGAAGAGGAGACTGGAGACACGGTATTGGGCATTTGGAAAGTTCTAGTAGAGTTCAGACTGGATATAAATAGCTAATTTGTAATGACAGTGGTAAAGAAAAAAGAATAAAGTGGTACTAAAGATAAGAAAAGGTTGGGGGGGGCAGCAGTTGGCATAACAGCTATGTTGCTGGACTCCCATGAAGTCGACCGCAGTGTGAGTCCTGGACCTGGTGCCTTAAACTCATGCCAGACGCGTGTGCGTGTGTGCCCAAGATCCCAAGAGGAGAATGGAGGAGAAGGGGTTGAAGTGTTGCAATCCCCCCTGGGGGGTGATTTTGTCTTTCTGGCAAGCGCACATGCCCTAGTGAAAACCTCTCAAAAAAAACCTCTCAAAAAAAAGAAGACAGACAAAAAGAAAAGGTCAGTGAATAGTTGGGTTGGTAAAAGAGAGGGCATTCAAAATGGTGCCTAGATTTTGAATCTAAGTTAATGATATAATATTGGAGTTAGATTTATACATAACCAAAATGTAGACATTGTTTCCGTTTGGGGCTATGTTGCACGGTGGGGGGAGGGGTAGAAAAATATATGCTGAAATTTTCAGTTGACATCTAGAAATACAAATTTGGCCACAGACAGATATTATAAGTCATTTATATAGCATCCTTTGATAGGGAGTCAAGTGGACTTTAAGTCTGAACCTGGGAATTTCTCAGAGAACAGAAGATCAGTGACACATAGGTAGAAAGGTTTGTCGTGAAGTAGAGGCAGAGCGGCCCTGTTACAGAGTCACCAGCCTTCATGGTGTAGACACACAATGAACTACTCTCTAGGAGCTGTATGCAAAGTCTCATGCAATCCAAGGTCCAGTCCTGGTGTTCTGGAACCCTTCCCTTCCCCACCCCTGTCATGGGTGAAAAGGAAATATTAGATGTATATAAAAAGAGAAAAAGGAGGTGTTTTGCTTTTTGGATTTTATATACCAGCAGAGATGCAGCCCTGCAGAGGAGGTGTAGGGTAGATTGTAGAATATGACAGTAACAATAATGCATGCACACAGGGGCTGGTGTTTTACATATATCGATAGTATTTTATTTAAGTTCACGTTTGATGAACATGTGTATTTTTCGGTATGTTAGAAGTGATTGATGGAATCAGGATTAGAGAAAGACTATGTTTGAAATCACAATTATGCAATGTAACTTAAAACTGAGAGAAATGGAGCCAGCAGGTGGCATGGTGGTTAAGGCTCTGGTCTCCCACATGGCCATTCATGGTTTGTGTTCTAAACCCAATGGTTAATCATGCTGGGTGCATGTGCATGCATGCCCAAAATCCCAGGAGAAGAATGAAAGAGAAGGGACTGTGGCATGGTCATCTCTTCTGGAGGGTGCTTTTTCATTTTCCCTCCCACTGTCTCTGTCTCTCTCTCTGGCAAGCACAAGCAACCCATGGCAAAAGCCTCAAAAAAGAGAGAGAGAGGGGAAGAGAGAGAGAGAGAGAGAGAGAAATGCCTTCTTTATGTAATGTAATGAGGACAAGGTAAGTAGAAAATTGTCATATTTTGTCATTTTTTTTCTTTTTGGAAATTGTTGTGGGAACACTTACATTCAATTTAGCAGACACTGGTAGAGATATAAACTGCCAGTCACCATGGATGATCAAAGATGAAGATTTGGTATGTGTTTCTAGTAGCTTATGATTTAATGACTCAGTGTAATCAAGGAATAATCTACAGCAACTCTAAACTTTTTATCCTTCCTTAAGAAGTTATTCCTTAAAGAAAAGGTAAACTGTGTTACTTTCTGGTGCACTTTAATAAACCCATACTGTTCTCTTTTTTTCTATTTTTTAGGTTTGGAGATGTCTCTTTGCAAGAAAGTATTAATCAAGAAAATTTTGAACTTCTTAAAGAATATTACACGATATTTATGGAAAAGATGCCCCCTGAGTGTAAGTACAAGAGTTAGAGAAAACAATAATAAGAATTTTTTTATTATAAATATTTAGGCATGGTCAGACATAGAGGCCAATGGACTCAAAAAGGGAAGGGTAGAGATGTGAGAATTTTGAGATTATCTGAACCAAAAAGACTGACTGCCAAGGAGGTATGGCCAACATCCGCTTCATTACTTTGATTGTGCTATTCGGTGTGGCCTGCTGCTCATACCAGGATGTGAATGTCAATACTATTGGGAAATGCCAGATTTTAAATATGGAACTTTTTTTATTTATAAACTCAATTGATCCCAATAAAAATCCTGAATAACGCTTGACCATATGAAAGACTTTCATAAAGATTTAAGTCTCTCTACATAAGAGACATCATATAAATGAGGGTACTTTAAAAAATTGTGGAAAAATGGAACTAAAGTTTGAGTTTAGTTTGTTGCTAAAAAAGTTTGGAAATCCATGCAGAGCTTTTTCATGATACACATTGGCCATGAACTTGAAGACTCCTTGTATCACACAACTACAAGGAGAAAATCAGTTAGAATACAGCATTCAAGTCTGTAGAAATCTGTTTTACACTTTAGAACTTTTTTTTTTTTGGGGGGGGCATTGTTCAGTTCTGGAATTCTTTTTCCCACGATGTTAAGCACAGAACATTTGAAAAGTTCAAATTCAGAGAATCAGGAATGTATTTGGAGTTCATCAATAAATAGTATAAATATGTTGAGGTATTCACAATGATAAGAAACTAACCTTTAATAAAGTAGAAAATATCATAGTATTTTAAACCAAAAACAGTCATCAAAGATAATCTATCATCTAACCATGGACGATTTGGTTACTGATATATATTCTGATACTTAGTTTGAAATACCTTAGGTGGCAGGGTGTTGAGGTCTTTCTATAACCCAATGAATGCTCTATTAAAATACTACAGGGTTGGGGCCATAGAGTGCTAGATTCCCACAAGATCAGCCATAGTTTGAATCCCGAACCTGGTGGCTTGAAGCTCATGCTGGTGTGTGTGTGCGTGTGCCCCAAATCCTGAGATGAGAAGGGATTGTGGCATCACCATCCTGTCTGGAGGGTGATTTCTCACTTTCTGTCTCTGTCTCTGTCTCTCCGGCCAACATATGCACCTTATAGCAAAAAGAAAGAAAGAAAGAAAAAAGACTCTTAAAGAAAACTAGAGGGCATATATATGCAAATTTGACATCTCTGTGTTATATATAGTATTTCATCTACTATAGCAATAAGATTTGCACACGAAATACAGAAAAAAAGTCTTGTAATGATAGTAAGTAGAATATTATTGTCATATTTCGTCGCTTATTTTCTTTTTGGAAATTTTTGTGGGAAGGCTCACATTCAATTTAGCAGATGCTGGTAGAGATGTAAAACTCTGGGCCAGTTACCATGGATAATGAAAGATGAAGCTTTGGCCTATGTATCTAGTAGCTTACAATGTAATGACTCAGTGTAATCAAGGAATAATCTACATCAACTCTGTATCTTTTTTTCAGAATAATAGTTGTTATTTTGGAATGTTGATTCTTTTTCTGAATAATTTAGTTTTGGTGTTTTTGCTGTTGTTGTCCCCAAAGTATTATTTTTCTACGTGATTATTTCTGACATTCATTGTGTGGTTATGCATTATCACAGATTTTATTTCTGTACTAGAAAATGCACTAGGCATTCTTTTCCTTTACAAAAAATAGGGAAATAGGATAAGAACCTAATATTTTATAGATACTTCATTTTTGAGGAATTATGTGAGCAATTTTGATGTAGTCCACATAGAAAATAAGAAGACATACATATAGGAAAAGAATACCCATAATATTAAAGAATGCAGGACTACTGGGACTAGCAGGTGGCGTAGTGGCTAAGGTGCTGGACACTCCCACATGGCCAACCAGGGTTCGAGTCCTGAATCTGGTGGCTTTCTTTCTCACTTCCTCTCTCTCTCACTCTCACCCTCTGTCTCTCTCTGGTCAAATTAAAAAATCAACAAATGAATAAATAAATAAAAATATAAAAAGGATGCAGGACTACAAAACCCACCAAAAAATTATTTGAAATTGAGGCAAATAAAAAGCTAATCAAGAATAATATCATTCAGAGAAAGGTGGGCAAAAATATCCAATATGTGGATAAATAAAGAAGAAAGATTAAAAGAGAAGCTACTGGATTTGGTGGTTACGCATCGCTGATAACATGATGAAATGTTATTAATAAAAACCATGGAATAAACCACATTATCAGAATTTAAAGGGAGATAGTGTACTGCACAGGTAGATGGATTGATCAGCATCCTCTTAGGAAGCCTAATTGTCTGAATAAATGAAAAAATAAACTGATGGCAATGAAAGAGAGAGAGAGTGTTTTCATTCTTTGCTTCTCTTTAGTTTCATTCTCCAAGGTGGTAGGGCACTTGGGAGTTCAGAGAAAGATGGAAATTTCAGGGTGGCAGCTAGACTAAGGACCTACTCTTTATCCTCTTGAGAGGTTCTAGAGAAAGTAACAAAGATAAAGCCCCTGCAACTAGCCAGAAAGCCCACAAAGGTCCTCAAGTGAAAACAGAGGACTGAGCCTCTCATGTGATACAGAGTTAATGTTACTTGACTGAGAAAACAGTAGTGTTCTGGCATCTAGAGAAAGAAAACCTGCCTTGCTTCCCAGATTTTTTTAACACTCAGATTCCCACAAAAGGTCACAGATAACTCTCTAAGATTGATGCTCTGTGTATAAAAGGTGTTGAAAGGTTTGGAGAAGTTTAGGGTTGGTCTTCAGACCCTGTTAATCTATTACTGCTTCTCAAGTCCTCCAGAGATGCCTTCAGAGGGAAAAAAAATCTTAAAAAAGTTTTATTCTCATCCTCTTGACTAACTTTAAAAATCAGATCAATCATAGTTTTCCATGAGATAGTCTCCTGTTCTTTTAAAATAATTGTTAAATGCAATTCTTAAATATAATTTGTAAAAGTTCTAAATGCATGTCAAGGATTGTGATATTTAGTTTTACTGAGCTACTGTTTAATTGAAAGTATGCAATTTTATTTGGATTAAGCATTTTGTGTACTGTGAACTTGAATTTTCAATTAGCATTTTCTATTTTTATCTTAACTCTTATTTAACAAAATATCAGGATATTGGAAAAGTCATCATGTGTTTTTCTATGCAAAAATGTGTCATGACTTTTCTAATGACCCACTAAATCCCATCAGCCCCGTAGCCTAGTGGTTAAGGAAGCTGGATCCTTTGGGGCTGGCAGATATTGTAGCAGTAACATTGCTAGACTCCTGCATGGCCAACCATGGTTTGAGTCCTGGAACTGGTGGCTTGAAAATCATGTGGGCACATGGGCATGTGCACCCAAGATCCCAGGAGGAGAATGGAAGAGAAGAGATCATAACATAGCCATCCCCTCTGGGAGGTGATTTCTCACTATTCCTTTCACTGTCTCTGTCTCTCTTTCTGTGGCAAGCACATGTGCCCTAAGGCAAAAATCTCTTTTAAAAAAAGAAACATTAAAAAAAAATGGCAGCTGGATCCCACATGGCTGATAGTGGCTCAAATTCCAGTCTGGTGAATTGCAAAATACACCAGGCATGTGTGTGCCTGTGTCCCAAATCCCAGCAGGATGGAGACATGGAGGAGAAGGGATTGGGCATGACTGTATTTCATTGAGAGGTACTTCCCCCTTCTCCTTCTCTGTCCTTTTGTTTCTCTTTGGTAAGTACACATACTCTGGCCATTAAAAAAAAAAAAAAATCAATGGAGAAAAGCTGGTTTAAATCAGATAAAATTTGGAAATATTAAATACTGAAACTCAAATAATTTGAAATTCATAGAAAGTAACAGAACTCCACTAGGGGATGTGAAACTACAAATGAGAGGATTTCCCAGAGGCAGGTGAAGAATGGATGAACCATAAATACATGTGAGTGGATTATCTAAAACCAGATGTTGCTACACCAAAAAATGGATTAACTCACTCCTAAAATTTAGTCCTTCATCTTTTTAGAATGTCCCCACTGCAGCCATTGATGGCAAGGTTTTCACACACAGAATAGAGCTTCCTAGTACATCAGGGTCATTCTTCCAGAACAAGCACTTGATAATGCTTTCCTCGATGAAATTATTAGATCTTGTTTCCAAAAAGAATGAAAAGGACAGAACTGCCAGGGACCACTCAGAATTGTTCTCCATGTAAAATAAACTTACAGACGGATACACCAGAGGATCACTGAGAACTAGAAAACTCACTACTACAACATTGGTAACACTCGTGCTCTGGAAGAGATCATCTTGGCCATCGTCTTTAGCAAATCACACTGTTGGACTTCCCAGACCGCCGGTGCCATAGTGTGTGGAGGGACATTCACCACCACATCCTAACATGTCACTACACAGGGGTAAATCACTGAGCAGACGGTAAATCCATTCCTACTGAGCAGTCAGTGTATCAGAGAAGTTGTACCACATTCTCTCTGCTTAACAATGAAAATTACGATTACTTACGTGGCTATCTCTTTCACTTAGTGATTAGGACCGCTACCACAGGCCACAGAACGTGTGTGCGATGGAATCAGTACTGACCCCATCAGACACGCGTGCCACATAGAGGGACAATGCTCCATAATCAAAAAAGGGTGCGTCTGGGAGCCAGCAGGTAGCATGGTGATTAAGACGTTGGACTCCAACATGGCCAACTACAGTTCAAGCTCAGGACCTGGCAGCTTGCTTTTTCACTCCTCCCACCCCCATCACTCTCATGTGAGCATACATGTCCTACAGCAAATTGAAATCATAATAATAAATAAAATTAAATGAATAATTTGTTTTTTAAAAAAGAGGAGGTGGGGGCCAGCGGTTAGCGTAATGGCTATGTCGCTGGACTCCCATGTAGTCAACCGTGGTTCGAGTCCCAGACCCGGTGTCTTAAATTCACGCCGATGTGTGGCATGCATGCCCAAGATCCTGAGAGGAGAATGGAGGAGAAGGGATTGTGGCGTAGCCATCCCCCATGGGGGGTGATTTCTCACTTTGTCTGTCTCTGTCTCTCTGGAAAGCATAAGCGCCCTATAGCAAAAACCTTTCCAAAAAAATCAAAAAATAAGAAGGAGGAGGCAATGCATCTGAATACCCATTCACTTAGGGTTTATTTATCTAAAACTAGAAGCCACATATGTTGATACCACAAGGCTCACTGCTGTCACAGTTCCAATGTGCTTTCACTTTCTTGGAACACGTTCTGGCCGGTATTTCTTGTCCGTACTTTACAGAGCCCTCTGCCCTTAGAAACTACCACCTTTCCTGAGCTTGGTTCTCTAGATCTTAGCAGGCTCTGGAAGTGACCCAAGTTTATAAAGTGAGGAAATGAGGTAAGACATATACACCGAAGGACAGAAACAAACACATGCACTAACACACACACACCACCACCACCACCACCACCCGACCAAAGATCTTCTAACAATCTGTGTGTTCCTGATTAGCAAAGAGACTATTTGATGTGGGTTAAATATTTCCCAGGTTCCAATATACATTTTTCAGTTATTAACTATTTCCCCATCCATGGAAATAATAGATTTACTCTGAAAAATTCACACCTACAGAGAGACTCTTTATGAATATTAAGGAGCCTCTCAGCATTACAGAACTGTGGCATCAGATGCTACTGTCTTATTCTGTCCACAGGATCAGCTGCGGGTAACAAAAAAGCATGGTTAGATTCTGCCCCCTGGTCACCTTACTCTCTTTTCTAACTGTTTCTTTCTCTCTACTAACTTTTTTCAGTCTGTTGACTTTAGTGATGGGGTCAGACTGTATAGGAAGGGATTAACCTGTCAACAGGATCCTGTAGAGAAGGGCACCTGAGTTAGGATGTGCCAGACGATGCTATAATGTAGTAAAATAGAAAATAATACACAATTCTCAGCGGCTGCATTCCTCAGGCCTTGGAAACACAAGAATTTTAGGAGTTTACAAATTAAAATGGGGTTGTTAAAGCAACCCTGAGCTTAGTGATCACTAACGCAGGCGCTGAAGGGCGTAGGTCAGAGGTAATGTCCTCAGAGGATAAAAGCGAAGGCTATCCACCTAGATCTTGGTTCTTGGAGTGACTATCCAACTGAAGCTGGACCACAGAAGAGAAGTTGCCCAGTGGGAACTGGAACACTGGAAAGACACAGCCACTCCCAGAGACCTGTGAGTTCAGGGGAGAAATGTGCTACCTTTTTTCTTCCTTCTGTCTTATAATTTTCCCCTTGTTCCTCATTATCTAAACTTAGTTGTAAATCAGAGGGTGGCAGGTAGTCCAGGAAATGAGGTTTCTGTAAAGAGCAGAATGAGAAAGGTATAGCGAGAGATACAAAAGCAAATCAGCAAGCAGTTGACCAGCACGCTCAACTTTGCTGCTCAGCCTCTCTCCTTATCCTTTAGCCCTATCAGAGTAATCTCAGAAACTGCAGTTCTGGATCAGAGGTCTGCATCTTTTTTTTTTTTTTAATAGAGTGGGTGTGCTCACCAGAGAGACAGAGAGAAAAAGCAAGGAATCACCCTCCAGGGGGTATGGTCAAGCTGCAATCTCTTCTCCTCCATTTTTCTCTTGGGATCTTGGGCATGCACACACATATGCACCTGGTGTGAACTTTAAGTCACCAGGTTGGGGAGTCAAACCGCAGTTGCCTACATGGGAGGTTAGCGATGTAACCAATGCGCCATCAGCTGGTCCCTGCATTTTGTGTTTTAACATGCACTCCAGTTGCTTCTGCTGAACAATAAGCCTTGAGAACCATGAAGTTAAAGGTATAAGTGTTATAGAGATAGTTTTCAAATCATAAATTTATGTTTTTGTGTTTCATTTGTATTCTACATGTGAATGTTAAAAAAGGATAAAATTGCCCAGAATATTAAAACTGTTTATCTTCTATTTATTAGTTGTGTTAGAAACTTCATAGTGGAGGACCTAAGTTAAATGCATGGGGGTGGGAGTATGGGGAAGGGGTTTGCAAAAAGTCCATGGAAATGCATGTTATGAGAAACTGTACATGGATTTTAAAATTTATCTTGCACCAAAATAAACATGTACATCAATTGCATTTTTCCACATACTTGTTGAAATGTATCTAGCTATAATATCCTTTTTATATATGATATAAAGCAAGTCAGCTGTAATAATCATTTTATTCAGTGTAAGATTATCCCGATGCATTATGTCAAGCTAAATTAATCTGTTTTAAATTTCCTAAGCACACCAAATAATGCAAATATTACAATTCTTTTTGTTTATTTTACAAACTAAGATATAAGATGATACAGGGATTTTCTTATACTAAAATATGAATTCCCTTTCAATAGAAACTATGAATTAAGGCATTACATAATTAATCACTAATAATTTTTTTTATAGACCTCTCAGCTTTGATATTATGTGGACATCCAAATATATAAATAAAAAATTCAATTAGACATACAAATATTTTGCTTATTTTATTTCAAACATATGTATATTTGGAAACATTCAGATGGCTGAAGAATTTTTCACATTTTATCCACATGCTTGGCATTGCTAGATCTACAAAATGACTAAAAGGGATTGGCAATACAGGGGAAAACTGTTACACTGCAGGACTTTAATGTGGAGAATGTCCCAAAAGGAGCAGATGAAAGTGGAATTAGAAGATTACTAGCTGTCTCCACTCACTCTTCAGTCTTGGCTTTAAGCACCTTACAATTTCTATTGAAACTACTCAACTTTGCTACAGTAGTGCAATGTAGACTGTAGACAATATATAAACCAATTGTTCTAGTTCATTATTGTCTTTTTTTTCCTTTTTTTTTTTTTTTTTTTTTTTGTCTTTTTTTTCCTTTTTTTTTGAGAGGTGTTTGCTATAGAGCATATGCATTCTCCAGAAAGACAGAGAGACAGAAAGTGAGAAATCACCCCTCTGGGGAGGATGGCCATACCACAATCTCTTCTCCTCCACTCTCCTCTCGGGATCTTGGGCATGCATACACACGCCCAGCATGAGTTTAAGCCACCAGATTCAGGACTCGAACCATGGTCGACTACCTGGGAGTCCAGAGACATAGCCATTACACCAACTGGTGATCCCATTTAGTCCATTATTGTATTATTAAAGAGAAATACCTGAGGCTGGATGACTTAATAAGAATAAAGATTTATTTCGTGCATGATTCTGATGGTTAAAATGTACAAAGGCAAGTGACTGGCCCCCCACCAGCCTCTGCTCCATCACAGCATGGTAGCAGAAGTAGAAAGTCAGGTATGCCTAGAGGGAGAGTCTCCTGCAGGCCGCCATTTATAGCAATTCACCGTAGCAGGAATTAACCCGTTACTGAGATTAAGAATTCCCTCTCTCCAGCAAGACTGCATCTTACTCGATCCATGAGGGCCATGCCCTGTGGTCCAAACACTGCCCACAAGGCCCTACCTCCTAAAGGTCCTACCACCTCTCAACACTGTTACATTGGGGATCAAGCTTCAATCACGTGAAACTTTGGGAGGCAAAACATATCCAACCCATAGCACCAATGGACATGGCCGAGTTCTAATAAAACTCTCTTTGGGACCAGCAGTTGGCATAATGGATATGTCACTGGATTCCCATGTAATTGACTGCAGTTCGAGTCCCGGACCTGGTGGCTTAAACTCCCGCTGAGCACGTGTGCATGAGTGCCCAAGATCCCGAGAGGAGAATGGAGGAGAAGGGATTGCAATGTGGCCAACCCCCCTGGGGGGGGTGATTTCTCACTTTCTGTCTCTGTCTCTCTCTGTATTTTTGGTGAGGGCATGTGTGCCCTATAGTAAAAACCTCTTTATAAACAAACAAACAAACAAACAAACAGAAAAAAAAAAAACTCACTTTATAAAATCAAAGAAGTAGCCAGGTAGTCTGCAGACTAACCTGGGTAAATATATTTATACATACTATATATTATGTGTAATGTGTGTTACATATATATATATATGTATATATTTCAACACCATGGATTATCTATACATATGTGTATACACGACATATATATTTATATATAAATGTTTTAAATAGTACTTTTTTGCATAATAGTACCACAAAAAAATTACATGAAACTCCCATTAGCATTTTCCTAAACAGTCGTACCTCAGGACATAGTTTAAAAAATACTGATCTAGTCCAACCCTATAACTTGCTATGAGAGACAGGATCCTGTGACCTGAATTTAAAGTTGTGGATCTTCAAATTTATGAATGTTTCCAGCACCATGCTCGTATTTTCTGTTTGGAATTTTTTTTTACATATTTGTAATTACAATTTATTTTTAACTTTTTGTAGAGGAAACTCTAATGCACTTACCTCTTGAAGTTTCTCATGTTCTCAATGTTGGCAAAAACTAAGTTTGATTTTTTTTTCTCTTGCTATCTCATGAAGCACTCATGTCTTTTTGAAAGAAAAAATGACATCAAACAATATTGAATTTTACTTTTCTCTGTGCATTCTAGCTGCAGACACGGACTTTTGCCATCTACTAAATTGTAGGCTGGATCAAAGCATGAAATACAAACAGCACTGCAAGCAACACACACACACAAATGGCCCTGCCTGGCCAACTAAGTGTGAATTTCTGCGACCTCTGTGATATTTGTGGTCCTTACAAAACTGATCACTCCAATTTTTTTCAGTTAGCCCTATCCTGCTGCAATATAAATGGGTCCAAACTTAGATTTCCAGCCTTTCAGTCATGCTTACATTTTTCTTCATTCTTTCCTTTTTCCCGGGGCTCCATTCTCCTTAGAACATTTAAGACTTACATTCCAAATTCTACCACTCAGAAGACTGGCTGCCCTCCAAAATATGAGTCTAGTAAGTCAGCACGTAATGGCATAAAATCAAAAGATAGGAATTCAGTTGAAAGCTCACTTAGGTGAATCACTGGATGTTTTGAATGCCTGCATTTCATTGTCAGCCAAATGAGAATAATTAATATGTATGTATATACCTTGTACTTCAAAGTACATGTTACCATTATCTCACCAGGGAAAGGAAGTTAATATTTCTACTGTCAAATTCTGTGACAAGAAGATGTCACACTTATGAACATTAGAGAGAGAGATAAAATAATGATTGTGGTGCATTTAGAGTTTCTCAAGAGAGTTATATTTCTCCTACATTCAGACAACTCAGTGTATCGATTCAGCTACACGTGACCATGAGGTTCTTTTCTGCAGCTTAAACCAAACTGCATCTCTTCTCTACTCAATATCCCCTTTGCTTCTTTGTTTTGTCATAATCCTTCACATCTATATTAACTTTTCTGAATTTTCTCCATGTAATCACAGAAAAATCTTTCAAAAAGCCCTATATATTTTTTTTTTCTCAGAATACCTCTATAGGCATGTAATCACAGAAAAATCTTTCAAAAAGCCATATATGTATATACTTTTTTTTTCTCAGAATACCTCTATAGATGAGCTCCTGAAATCATTATTAGCTGAGGGCCAAACAGTGGCTCAGTGGCAAAATATGACACTCTGCAGTCTCACGTGGTAGGGTTCCCAGTGCAAGTCTGGAGACCTCCCAGAGTATGTCAGGCAAACGCATGCCCATGATCCAGGGCTGGTTGAAGGCTGAGGGTGGATTGAGGCATTGGGACCATGTTGGGGGTTCTTGTTCTTTCCCTTCTCATAGAAGAAATAAACTTTAGAAAACAATTTGGTGAATGTTAAGAGAGTGGAAACTTAACCTGATTATGGTATTGAAAATGGAAAATTATCTGTGGAAATAATGTGTATGTTAATATCTTTAACTGGACTAATGCACAGTATATTCATGCTGGGAAAATTAATTTTACAAGCTGTAATGATATACAGTGATTGAACATATAAAATAAATAAATAAATAAAAAGAAAGGGCCTTTGGGAAGTGATTAGGCAATGAGATGGGCCTCCCATGATTGAATTCTGGTAGGCTTATAAGGACAGGGAATGAGACAGAAACGTCTCTGCTCTAAGCAGTTCCTGCTCTCCACCATGTTATCTGCCAGCTAAAAGCCTCACCAGATGCTTCCCCTGGACCTTTGATCTCCAAACTATGAGCTGAATAAGCCTCTACTTTTATAAATTACTCAGACTCAGGTAATTCTGTTATTAGAAGCAGAATGGTTAGCATAATTACTTTGCATATACTTTAACAATTACTTATAGTTTTTTTTTGTTTGTTTGGTTTGTTTTTTTGTTAGGGGTGATACAATCTTTTTTTTTTTTTGGAGAGGTTTTTGCTATAGGGTGCATCCGCTCGCCGGACAGTCAGAGAGAGACAGAGAGATAGAAAGCGAGAAATCACCCCCTGGGGGGATGGTCACGCCGCAATCCCTTCTCCTCCATTCTCCTCTCAGGATCTTGGGCACACATGCACATGTGCCCGGCGTGAGTTCAAGCCACCGGGTCTGGGACTCGAACTGCGGTCGACTACGTGGGAGTCCAGCGACATAGTCATTATGCTAACTGCTGGTCCCAGGTGATACAATCTTGAAAATTATTTAAGAGGAAATGTAGAAAGGGTGTAAGTCAGAAAATATTAAGCTCTGACCAGATTTGATACTTGATTTCTTACACTGCCTTCATCATAAATGACAAATTGGAAATACAGTTTAAATACAGCTGGTTTCATTGGAGCTTTGTTCTTTTACATTTTTCAAGATTTCACAGCATGTAAGAGAGCATAATTTCCAATTTTAAGATATCTCAGTGTTGGGACCAGAAGATGGTATAATAGTTACACCACTGGACTCCCATGTAGTTAACTGCAGATCAAGTCCTGGATCCGGCAGCCTAACACTCAGGCAAGGAGCATGTGTGTGTGTGTGTGTGTGTGTGTGTGTGTGTGTGTGTGTCCCCAAAGTCCTGAAAGGAGAATGGAGGAAAAGGAATTATGGTATAGTCATTCCCCTGAGGGGTTATTTCTTGCTTTCTGTTTCTCTGGCAAGCACATGTGCCCTATAGCAAAAATCTCTCTTAAAAATAAATAAATAAAAGGTAGCTCAGTGGCTTTTATCTGTTTGTATTTGTCTGCATACTAAGAAAGTGACCTGTAATTGTTTTATAATTAAGTATAGAAGATACATGACATTACAGAATCTAGTACTAACAGAGTGGACTGTGAAAGCACTGTTCTTACGTTAACATTTTCACACTGAGAAATACATATCTAAATTGTCTTTATTATAGATCTAGTGATTTATTGTCAGGTAACAAACTATCCCAACTTTTTCAATATAAAATCAGAATCATTTTATTTTTACTCAAATATTCTGTGAGTTGGTTACTTAGACAAGGGAAGTGGGGATGGTTTGTCTCGGCTTTATGGTATCTATGACTTTTCATGGTTGAGAACTGAAGTTTGAGAAGCTTCCGTACTCACGCTCTGACTCCTGGGTTTGCTTAACCCGAAGGCTAGGTTCAGCTGTGACTTGGGGGAGACTTAAACAGGATATGATATGAGCTTATTCCTCCGTAGCAGTTGGTTCTTAGAGGAAGTGTCTCAAAAGGGGGGAGGGGGGATACAGGTAGTAAAAATCCAAAAGAATAATGGGACAAGAGCTGTATATTTATGATCTGACCTCAGAAGGCACAGGGCATCACTTCTGCTATTCTCTTAGTCAAGACAGTCACAAGTCCACGCAGAGTCAAATCACAAGTGCGCCCCTAGCTAGAGGTGTCGAAGAAAGCAGGACTGTTTAAAAACCATCGCTGAAGATATGATTGATTTTCTGCTCTCCAGAGATTCTCTGAACTGCCTTTTCTCTAAATCAATATTCTGCATCTGCAATATGGCCAGTCAGTGTTGAAAGTGCATATATAACCATTTATTTACCTTAAAGCACTTTTGGCTGCAAGTGACCAAAATGCTATCCTTTCAAACTGACTTAAGCAGTATAGAAAATTTATTAACCTAACTGAAAACTCCAGCAGGAAGATAGGCTTTGAGAGAGGGTTAGTTTCATGCCTCAGCAGTATAAAGTGATCTTCCCAACCCCTACTTCATTAATCTGCTGTTCTTAGTGTGTTTAATTTATTTTGCATCTAGTCCCCTGTGACTAAAAGATGACTGTCATGAGCTACCCTATGCTTACCCAGAGGGATAAAGAGTGTTTTCCTGGGCTACCCAGTGGCATGGTGGTTAAAGCAGCTGGATCCCACATGGCCGACTAGTCCTGGACCTAGCAAGTTGAAAAACATGCCAGGCATGTGAATTATAGTCACATTGTTGTATATTAGATCTCCAGGATTTGCTCAAGTTGCATTAAAATAAATTTCTATTTCTACATTGCTTCCAAAAACATTTGAAGGCCATTTCTAGGGAATCCAAAAGATTCCCAGGAACCTCTCAGATATGATTAAGCTCCTGTTTACTAAGATGAAGCCCAGATTCTCCAGCATAGAGCAGGCCTCTGACAAATTCTGCCCCTGGGACGGTCTACTCTAGGGACATAGTGAACTGCACTCATCCCATTTCTGCAGTTCTGCCTCAAGTGACTATGACTTTGCTGATAGTTTTTCCTCAACTTCAGATGCTTTCAGTAACCACAAAGCATGACCTCTGTTAGACACATCTCAGGGACAATTGTGTAATAATATTATTGTCTTTTCAAGCCACCAGATCCGTGACTCGAACTGCATGGTCGGCCATGTGGGATCCAGCCACTTTAACCACCACACCACTGGCTGGCTGCATACCCTTCCACACAAACCTATTCTTAAAACATTGCCTCCTCCTTTTACTGGGCCCCACAAGTCTTCACTGACTTATGTCATGGCCCATAGTACAACTTCTTGCATTTAATAATGGTTTAAATATCTATCCCACTCTACTACAATGGAGAATTTGAAGTCAGGTCTTTGCATCATGAGACTTTAAGCTGCTTTGATTTTTCCATGCATCTATCTACTCTATTCTCAATTACACTTATAATAACTTTATTATTTAAAAACAGTACATGCTCATTTTAAATTAAATAAATTTAGATCATTGAAAAATAATGCTAACTCTTACAACATACAAATGACCACTGCTGATACCTAAAACAATATCTCACTCTACCTACAGACACATACAATGAGATCAACATATGCACACACTCCCCAACACACACACCCCTCATGAATAAATCCATTCTGTAATCTGACCTATTGTCCTTTCAACAATGTCGAGGACACTGTCTATGTCAATGATATACCTATACATAATTTTTAATGACTGTTCATAACTCTCACTTATGGATTACTGTGGGTTTGTTTTGGTGGCCATTTATCAACATTAAAAGCAGTAATGGTGACAAAAACACCCTTGTATTCTTTACTTTCTTTGATTAGCTGCAGAGTCCTGGGCTGGTTTTATAACTCTCCTTAAGGCATTCCACATGTAGTCTCCTTTCCTTTATCCTCAAGCTATATCCTTTTAAAATTTCTATATATCAGGAGTAGGAGAGTGGGGTATTTAGTCAGATCTCTTATGAGAATCACCTTGAGTTACATAGTAAGTCCAACTTCGAACAGTTTTCCCTTTTAGGATATTTTATACAACAATTTTGTCTCACTCTTCCCTGTCACAGAAAGATAGCTGAATTGTGCCTGACCTTCCTCTATTCTGTGGTCATGAAATCCAAAATGATATATGATTATTTTCAATGGACATTACCAGTTTACCAACCACTGCTGGTGTTTGATAGAGATTGCTCACACACTTCACTGGGATACTTCCTCTATTCTGTGCAGCTGAAGTCAGGAACTGCTCAGATATGTCATTTTGCTATAATAAAACATCTGGTACAAATTTGGAAAGGATAAGCCCCAGTGCTATTAAACTTTCACGTGTCAGTTTTTGTGATGTGAGTCAGGAACATGTCATCTATTTCTTCAGTGTAACTCAGTAACCTAAGTATCGTTCGCAGTCTCCTCTGTCAAGGCTCCAGTCAAGGCTCCCAGAATTTTTCATCCTTCAGTTTGTTGAGTCAACATTACAGTGCAGTTTCTTACAGCACATGAGAGCGATAGAGAAGAGGAACATGAAAAAGCACCCTTCCAAGGGGCATGGCCACACTACATCCTCTTCTCCTCCATTCTCCTCTGAGGATTTTGAGCAGACACACACACATACCCACCATGCTTTTCAAGCTGCTGGGTCTGAAACTCAAACCATGCAGTCAGCCATGTGGGGTCCAGCCCACCTTAACTACCACACCACTGGCTGGCCCTGTATTTTCATACCGTACAGTACTAACACAACCAGTCTCCTAAAAAGCCTTTTGCTTCTATGACTATATTTTCATTTCAAATTCCATCTTACCATGTCTCAGGGACAACTGTGTCACAATATACGCTGTCTTAGGTTTTACTGTGAAGTGAATGTCATTTATTGCCCAAGCTCTAGTTATCAGTAGGTACAAATCTGAACAATCAGTGTCATCTCCTGCTCCCTCCCCAGTTACCTCATGTCATTAACTATTCCTCATGGGGCCCCATTTTCTTTTTCTCCTCCTAATTTTTCTTTCTCGTTATTCATGGTAGAGCATGTGTGTATCCATGTAAGAGTGAGAGAGAGAGAGGGGAACACCCTTCCTAGGATCTGGTCACACCACAGTCCCCTCTCTCCAGCCCTCCAGTCTGCGTGGAAGACTGTGGATCCTGGGCACATGTGTATGTGCCCAGCATATTTCAGGCTGGGAAATCAAACTGCAGTCTCCATGCTGAATGCACTTTCTTTCTTTTGTTCTTTTTTTTTGGGGGGGGAACAAATGTTATTTTTACATTTTTTAAATTAATTTTTAAATTTCCATTCAATATTATATAGCTTTACAGTGTGCAGCTATGCTTTTTCAAGCATGAATATGGTAGGAAACGATATAGAGATGCCTCAGAAATCTTTTTAAAGAAGGTACACTTGCCAGAGAGAGAGAGAAAGTACCCCTCGATGAGGCATGGTCACACACCTCAGTCTTTTATCCTCCATTTCTCCTTCCTGTCAGGAATTTGGACATGTGCATGTGCCTAGTGTGTCTTTCAAGTCACCGGGAACACGACTCCAACTGTGGTCAGCCATGTGGGATCCAGCTCCCTTAACTGCTGCACTGTGGGTCTACCCCATGGATCCAGCTTCTCTTGAGCAGCCTTACTACTGTGCTATGAAGCCACCCATTGTTACACTTTCCAGGTCATCTTTGTGCTCCTTTATAGCAGTGGTTCTCAACTAGAACAGATAGTTCCATCAAGGGATGTCAGCACTGTCTGGTGACATTTCACATTGTCTCAATGGGAAGGATACTTCTGGAATCTAAATGGCAGAGGTCAAGAATGCTGCTGATCATCCTATAATGCAGAGTATATCCGCTCTTGCCCCACCTCAACCCTGGAAAATGTTACCTTATTCAAAACGTCAATATGCCAAGATCGAGGAACTTTTCTGTATAGAAACTGTTTTCATGTTTTCCTATGTAAACTTTTACATTTCTCCTACCTCTGAGGTGTTCAGTTTAATAGAGTCTCTTAATTTGGACTAGCTACTCAGCAGCAAAAATTGGCAGGTTGTATCTCATGACAGGTATGTCTTACGTTTTGGTTAAAGTGGAGGTAGCAGCCATCATCTTCATCAAAAATGTTTCTCCTGTTGGTAAAATAATATCATATGACCAGCTAACATCTCAGCAGTTACACAGAATAGGGAATGAGGGAAGCAGAAGGATACTTCCATGTAAAGAATAAAACTTGAAAGAGTATGATTATCCTCAGATACTCTCTGCTTTAAATAAATACTGTTATGAAAGTTGTATTTACAAACATATTGAAGGCCAGTGGATGGTATGGTGGTTAGGGTAGCTGGATCCCATATGGCCACTCCAAAGTTCAAGTCCTGGACCCGATGGCTTGAAAATCACACCAAGTGCATATGCTTGAGTACCTAAAATCCCAAATGGAGGAGAAAGGACTGTGTGTGGCATGGCTATCCTCCCTGGGGTGAGGAAGGGGGAAGGATGATTTCTCACTTTCCCTCTCTGTCTGTCTTTATCCAGGGAACACATGTACCTCATACAAAAAAAGAAAAAATTGAAAAAAAAAATCTCCATGGACAGCTTAATACTAATACTGTTTCATTTTTTCTCCTTTTTTTGTCTTTAGACATTTCACATTTTCAAGAACAAAATGATTTAAAAGGTTTACTAGAAAATCTCCATCAAAATATCCAAGCCAAAAAAAGAAAGAATGTAGAAATCATGTGGCAAGCTGCGACGGTAAGCACTCTTGCGTCAGATCTTAGTCCCTCACATAACATGACCAGAAGCATCATCTACAATGCAGGCTCAACCCCAGCATGCGGGGTTACCAGATGTCTTCCTTCATTTTCCAAGGGACTGGGCATTTTAACTCTTGACAATACTTCTATCCATAGAATAGGACAAAAGATGGAGGGAGATGCACTCAACAAGAAAGGGTCTTTCTCATTGTCTGTTCTTATCCACCCTGGAGTGCTGTGCACTCTGAGGTTAAAACAAAGTATCTGTGATTTCCTCCGTATTGCAAGGTGCAGTGTCAGTTATTTGTATCAATCAGGATTCTGAACTGTTGCTCCAGAGACATATGGCTTCAACAGAATGGTGCTATCAGATCTCTGGCTCACAGCTTCAGAAAGACTCCTTGACATACTGTTCAGTTAATGAACTTGTAAATGTGTTTAATTTTTATATTGGCATAGAATTTATTGCTGATGGATTGGTCTAGGGTAATGAGCTATATTTTGTATTTTCTTTTCATTTGATGGCACCTTTAAGGTAGAAGATCTGCTTGCTTTCCTATCTCACAACTCTAAGAATTAGAGTAAGACTCCACGACCGTGTTCTTAAGTCCTTATTAAGCAACCATTCATGGATCACATGAAATTTATGATTTGTTGAACATTCATCCCCAAAGATCTTTTCATTAGGAAAGTATCCTTTCATCAGAGCATTGGAGATCTGTGTCATGAACGCCATGTTTGTAATTTCTGTAGTATTACTCCAACCATTCAGAATTCAGGTTAACCAACCTTCGATCAATAGCATTCTCTATCCATAGCATGTAAAGCAGAGCCTTTTTCCCTACCAGTGCTTCTGTTATAATCTAGTGTTATTTACTGTCTTCTGGGAAAGGGGAATGGCTAATTTGCCATAAGCCTATATACAATAATTTACCAAGAGCAAAGCAGAAGAAAGCTGCTTTAGTTTCCCTTCATGCCTCCTTGGGGCCTGAGGGAAGGACATCAAAAGTAACATATGAAGCCCTGCATTCAGGAAGCTCAGTTACGCTGGTCCCATTTAGCCCACACTGCATTACAGGATGGTTGCTTTTATTATAATAGTTCTTTCCCCAGTGTGGCCTCTCTGTATCTTCAAAGACTTCTATGGTTGTTAATTCTCACAAAAATTTCACAGTGGTAAGTCTTGAGCCATTTTTTATAATTTCCTAATAAGACATAGCCTAACGGTATTTGGATCAATTACCATGACCATCTACCAACTGAGGAACGTATACATGTGTCATTACATACAGACCATGAAACTATGATAAATCCATAAATTAAGGATACACACATGTAAACACTAGTGCATATTTTTTCTATTAGAATATACAATTTTCCGATGTGGCTACACAAAACTTTTTTCCCATAAATACTATACATTTCTAAAATATATTTCTGAAATGTGTGTAATGACCAAATAATGGCTTACTTTCAATTTACCATGAAATGCATGATGAGTAGCGTGTCTGTAGGCTGTCACCTGAGTTTCAATATCCCATTTGTAAGCCAAAAGCCTTAACAATACACTTCAAATGAAGAAATACAGAAATGACATTTTCCAAAAGCTTTTACTTCTGTCTCTATTTCATTTTCCTCTCTTCTTTCAATCTGTTTAATGAAATACTGCTTTTGTTAATGTTTTACATTCTGATTGAAAAATATAAAGCTATTCGTTTTTATCTTGATTGAATTTAAATGACAAAAATAAGAATTTACAAAGTCCAAATACCAATTGAGTGTATTAAATCTAACTCTCATAGTTCAAGAGTTGTTGAATTACAGAAATCAAAACCTGACCTGTCTCCTCTAATGGAATTGCTTTGACCTCCACTGGACTTAAAATTTAGAACATTAAACGTCATAAGTAGGTTCAGGTACACAGAATCATAAATATCTCGAAAATATTATTTTTAAAGCTGTGTTTCCTAAGTAGCCATTAAAGACTACTTTATAATTATGAATGTAGTCAAGTTTATTTAAACAATGAATACTATTTACTTGAAAGACTGGGATTTGGATAACATAGTAAGATAATATAGTAAAACCCTACTCTCACATTTCTCTAATCAGTTCCATTGGAAATAGAAAGTACTAACCTAAGGTCTAAATTAATAGAGAGCTATAAACCCTCATTTAAGTATCAGAATCACAATTAAAACAGAAAAACCCCATGATAAACTGAATCAGAATGCTATCTCCTCAAAGCAGGTAACTTTTATGGCCTCCTTGATGACAGATAATGAAGAAAGCTTTTATTGTAGCACATTAATTTTAAATGCATGTTGATTAGAACTGTTGATCCTGAAGCTGATTATTAATACCTCATATAAGAACCCCACCATGGACTAGAAGCAAAAGAAATGGAGTGAATCACCTATTAACGATAAACCAATGAGACAAAAGAATATTGCTGTTCAGAGATTTTTCTCTGACTTAAATCAGAACAACAAGAACAAAGAATTATAAAGAAAATAGAATGCAGCAGATGTTCTGGGGCCTGAAGGTGGTACAGATAGACTGTGGTGCTCTGCAAGACAGTGCCAAATGGGAAGGTTCCAGGTTTAAGTTCAGGGTCCTCACTGAGCATGACAGGAACATGTGTGACCATGGTTCAGAGCTAGCTGAAGGCGAGGGGTAGATCATGTGTCAAGTCTCTGCTGGGGGTGCTGTCTTTCTCACTTATGAAATAAATAAACAAATAAACACACACAAGAAAAGAAAGAAAGAAAAAAAAAAAGAAGAAGAAGAGGAAGCAAGCAAGTTGGGCCAGCTCTGTACTGTAGCAATACACCAGTCAGGAGAAGCCAGATCCTACATGGCAACTGAGATTCAGCTCTCTGGCCTGGTTATCCTGAGACATGGCAGCACTTGTGTAAGTGCCTAAGATCCAGCAGGCTGAAGGGACCAGAGGGTGACCAGAGCCTATGGAGGGTGCTTATCTTTCTCTCTCTCTCTCGTGTGTGTGTGTATACACATGCTCTATAATGAATAAAGAAAAAAGTAGAAATTGGGACCAGCAGATGGTGTAACAGTTATGTTGCTGGACTCCCACATGGCCAACTGCGGTTTGAGTCCTAGACCCAGTGACTTGAAACTCATGCCAGGCAGGTGTGTGTGTGTGTATGTGTGTGTGTGTGTGTGTGTATGCGCCGAAGATCCTAGAAAGAAAATGGAGAAGGGACTGTGGTATGGTTACACCCTCTGCAGGGGGATTTCTCACTTTCCCTCTCACTGTCTCTCTCCAGCAAGCACACACACCCTATGGCAAAAACCTCTACAAAAGTAAATAAATAAATAAGACATTAAAGACTCAGTCACTGGACTTTAATTGATGTATGTATGCATCCCAATACTCCGTTGTGTGCAAGTTAATTAGCCTACCTGAATCTCAGTCTCCTCATCTATAGAATGAGAATAATTATACCTACCATTCTCTAGGGTTCATCTAAGGTTCACTGAAAGAGGAAATCTATACGAAGTATCTTGGCACTGGACCTGGTACACAGCAGATGTAGATGTGCAATAAACAGTGTTCTTTTCCCTAGCACTGGTGAGTGGTTCCCTTAGTGGCCATAAAACACCACATGGATGTTTAAAATCACGTAACATGAACGTAAGACTGACACACATTTCTTTAAAGTTTATTTATTTTTTCTATGAGAAAGAAAGAAAAATAAACTTAGCATCTTCAACAGCACTGCCATGCTGCAACCTGCTCCTGATCTCAGCCAGCTTTGATCACTGACTCAGAAGGGCACACGAGCGTGTACACACACACACACACACGCACTGTGTTCAGGGAGGCTGCAGGACCTCTCCTCCCATCAGGCCCAGTTGTATTACTGCAGCATCATCACTGGCACTAGCAAAGGTTTCTTAAATGTGAAAAGCAAACATATTAGCTATTTAGGATTCAAATCAAGTGTCTGTTCCCCTTTACTAATTTTTTTGTTTTTGGAGAGGTTTTTTTCGCTATAGGGCATGTGCGCTCGCCAGACAGAGAGAGACATAGAGACAGAAAGCGAGAAATCACCCCCTAGGGGGGATGGTCACACTGCAATCCCTTCTCCTCCATTCTCCTCTTGGATCTTGGGCACACACGCACACGTGCCCAGCGTGATTTTTAAGCCACTGAATCCAGGACGCGAACTGCGGTCGACTACGTAGGAGTCCAGCGACATAGTCATTACGCTAACTGCTGGTTCCCTCCCCTTTACTATTAAGGTGTTTTCCCATATTTACAGTTCAGTTGCTCTTGAGCTGGGAGTACCGTCATCATCCACTACAAATCAAGCACACTCTTGGGCAGCATTGCTTCCTCTGCTGGATGTTGCACATCTCATACGCTTCCAACAGTCCCACACCTCATATACAAAGAGCTAAATCCATCCCACTGGCTTTTGAAATGGAAAGGTAACGTGTTTATGTTCAGTGGGGCAGATTGAACCAATTGACTATCAATTACTGTAAATGCAGCCATATTGTTGTGTTTAGATGAGGAGTTAGAGAAGGCCCACCCTTCACGATCATCTACAAGTATCAGTAACACATTTTCACATGTGTGTTACAGATATGCCGCAAATTAAATGGTATTCGCTTCACCTGCTGTAAAAGTGCCAAAGACAGGACGTCGATGTCGGTGACACTGGAACAGTGCTCCATCTTGAGAGACGAACACCAGCTGCACAAGGACTTCTTTATCCGAGCACTGGACTGTATGAGAAGGTATTTCATGTGACTTCAGGTTTATTGGTTTATTTTTTTATTTTTTTTAAGGTCATTTTTGATTAGTTGTTGTTGCCACTGTTTTCACATGCATAGTTTACAGGAGGACTAAATACTTAATAGCTTCAGTGTATTCTCATGGGCTTAGCTCATGACATGAGAGATAAAACACTTTGAAATACCGCTCCTACTCATTTTTGGCAATAAAAGAAAATGTGGTTGTGCACACATTTGATAATATGCACGGAGGCCATATTTCATCAGCTCTTTAGCTCGAGGAAAAGGGCTCTGAGCATATCATACATAACATGTGGAGAGCACATTTTCTAGGCATGTAAGTAATCATGAGTACATGCAAAATAAAAGTAAGTCATTATGCAAACAAAACCTTTCCAAATTGCAACTGATAGGAGATCTTCCCATGGCCTGCAGGGTCTCTGGGTCAGCAAACCCTCTTCTTAAAATGATTTTCACATAACGCATCATAAAGATGAGACGATACTAGCAGTTTAAAATAGAGAATGGATATTGTTACTCAGCCGATATTTAAAATGCCAGGCCCGAAGTCATGTTTCTTGATTCATTTCCACAGTAATTAAATCTAAAATCTGAGCCATAACGGGAAGGAAAAAAGTGCCTCATTCACAATGTCGATCAGCAAGGACACATGTTAATTAAAAAGTTAAGCGGAATGGTGTCTTTGCTATAAAGACTAGCTCAGAAGCACACCAGGAAATGTGGGACAGGCTCCCAGTTCCAACGTGAAAGGAATGCCATGTGATACGCTAGAGAGGGCAACTTTCTACCTGGTGCAGTTAGCTCCTACTTTTCTCTGACATCCTGTGGTCTTTCAGGGGAGACATTGACGCATGCCTGTGCTCGTTCCGTGTCTGTGTGTTTTTCCACTAACGAGAGGTTTCTGAAGTCCTGTATTTTACCCCGTTTCATGACTCCTGGCATTTTCATTGTTCAGGCGTGCTTTCTCATAACTTTTTGAGAAATGTATGAGGATGTCTTGGAGGCCTGACATGAACATCTCAGCCATATAAAAAACATTTGGTTAATAAAAAAAAAAAAAAAAAAAAAAGCTCTTTCAAAAAGAATCTCTCAGCACTAACGGGAAAAATTCAGAATCAAGTATAAAACCTTCTAAGGTGCAGAAAAAGAATATAAATGTCACTCTGGTGAAACAAAGGTGTTGGTGAGGAGAACAGGGGCATAATATCAAAGGCCAGGAACAACCTAGGACCAAAGTGATTAAACTAACAGATTATCTGGAAGGTGATAGTGTTACCGATTTATTGATGATAGAGGTTAAGAGAGAACCCTTATATTAGGAGGATAATTCTTTCAAATTGATAAATAAAGAGAACACATATCATACACATGTTTAACTATAAAACTGCATATTTGGTATTGCATAACATTGTTCAGAATCAACACTGTATATGCGACACATCTGCTTAACATTTATGGGGGTTTGTTTTAAATTGTCCAAGAAACGAGGTATCAGAAATTGAATTTAAAAATATGAAAGGCCTTACCTTCCATCTCTCTCTACTACTTAGTGATCTTCTCTTACATTTTTTTTTTTGTCTGTGTGTTTTTTTGGTAAATTTCCAATCTGCCAAATTTATCAACAGGTTTTATGTTTATTTGAAGGCAGCATGAAAGTTTGAGGGTTCTCTGAATGTACAAGTATAAGTGCATGTATTTGAAGAAAATAAGACATGCTCTTTAATAACTACCTTCATTTCTCTCTTGGGTAAGCTTTTTTATGGTAAAGGGTTATCAGTTTATAAACTGACAAAGTAGCAGATTAGATAAGAACATGGGACTAACCTGAGTTTGAATATAAGCTATATACCACTTACTAGCCAAGGCAAGTTGATCTCTTAATGTCTCTTAGTGCCTTAGGTAACTTAGTCAACCTCTTGGTGTCTTAGTTTTATTACCTATAAAATAGATGAGATAATAATAATAATGGCCTCTTTTTAGAAATATCTTAAGGATTCAATTAATTAATTTGTGTAAAAGTGATTAGAACATGTGACACATGGTAGTTGTTAACTGATGTTCGATAAACAAACAATACATATTGAGAGTCCTGAGATTAACTTTCCAATCTTCCAGGTACAATAAAATCTAGAAAATTATGACTCTTCTAAATTTGATGTCTATGCATATATTAGGACAGATTTTACTCCAGTACCATATAGTAAAATAAAGTATACTAGCAACTGTTGTAAATAAGGTTTCAAATGTAATATTCTTCTTATTTAAGAAAATAAACTTTGTAAACAGCACTTTAAGAAAATGCACTGGTACACAAATTCTGTGCGAATTATGGAAGCATTACATTCAGTAACGGAACCCTGGATAGGTTTCCTTTGAACAGATTTTATTTTAGTTTGTTTAGTTTTAGTTTTGTTTATTTTAATATATACCCTTATGAAGAATTACAGAATTTGAGGTTAAGATGTAACCTTACAAATTTCATCTTATACATAATGAAACTGAGCTCTAGAGAGTGTTTGGCAAAGACTTCTCAGATAGAAAATAGAGAGCCATCACTAGGACATAGGTCTCCTACTTACATTTAATATTATTTTATTTGTGCCAAATGAAGGAAAATCACTTAACATTATTTGGTAATGTATCAGCTACTTCAAACCTACTGTATCAACTACCTCAAAGTTAATGTTTAAGTCATAAACACACACACACACACACATATATGATCCCACATGCACACACATGATCCCACATGCATACATGCACATAGGACTGACCCTGGAACTTAGAATTTAAGAGAGCCAAGTCCCACATGGATGTAGGTTCAAGTCCTGGCCTCAGCAGTTTGAAACTCACACCAGGTTCATGCACATACACGCCCAAGATCCCGACAAAAATGGAGAAATGGAGAGGGGATTGTGGCACATCTTACTATGTGGTGCTCTCTCCCTCTTTCTCCCTTTCTTTGTCTCTTCCTGGCTAGCATAATATAAAAAGAAAAACAACATACGCAATTTTAGAAACTCAAGACTATCTACAAAACAAGTCTGTCTTACTCAAATATTGAGAGCCTGATAGAACTAACTCTAGATCTAAAATATACACCCTTTCATTTTATCTTTGTTACTCATATCTACCATTTTATCCAGGCACTGAGCCCTGATAGTCTGGTCCAGGGTCAAATGAACACAAACTATTCTTCAATAAATTTCACAAAGTCCACATAGCGTTCATTCTTCTCCCTACTGCATTTCAGAACCATGTAGTAATTTCCTTATTTTTTTTATTTTGTTTTTAATTCTAAAATGGTTTTGCTCTTGCTTTTATGTTTAAGCCTTGTTTTCTAGAGTGACCCTTGTGTCAATGCAGTGTGGTGATCATCCAGTGATTAGTCAGAGGTTGTGCTCAAACAACTCAATCCAGCAAATCTTCCTACCCCTGTTGACATGTTTGTAGATTGGAGATCGTATTCAAAGTCCAGAAGGTTTCAAGTCTGATCTGCCTTTTATCTACACCAGGGCCTAATAGGTTCAGCCAGGAATATGTGGAAGCTTAACAAGACTCTCCAGGGTTCTCTCATTCCCAGAATCTCCTTATTAAATTTTCAGCTGGTTCACTGGTCTGCAGAATGGCCCAAGAGGAATGAGAATTTCACGCTAGCTATGAGATTGTCCATCAGCATTTATTTACTGTTAAGAACGCTAATGTTTTTGACAATGCTTGGGACCAGTTTTTCCACCCTCTACTTCAAACCCAGTCCGATCTCTTGTGGGTCAAGTTTCTGGTGTCCACTGCAGACCTACTTGGGTAAAACTTGATAGAGGAGCTGGGATGAAAGAATGCTCCACAGACACCCCTCATTCTTATCCCACGTGCAGCAAGTTTTCATGAAGTAACACATCAAGTTGCTTCACTCTGACTACTAGGATCCTGAAATGGTGGGGTTTTGACAACACTGTTCAGTTTTATAGTTTTTTTTGGGGGGAAGAGGATTTGGTGAGCTCCTTATTCTGCTATCTGAAAAGTCCTACCCTTCTGACAGTGGCTTTAAAAGATTGCAGAACTGCTCCTGAGGCATTTTTAAACTAAAGGCTAAAATTTTAGTCTTCAGAAAGTTTATGGAATGTGTCTATTATGAAAAACATCTACACATGGATTTCAAAACTTATTTGGCCCAAAATAAACTTATACTTTAATTCCATTGTTTTCCCATGAATTTTCTGAAATCCTCTTGTACGTTTAGATCTCTATAGATTATAACTGAGAAAATCTTTAGTAGATACAGGGATCTCAACATTTTAATAACGTCATCAACCTTCCGGGGTACAGCCCAGAAACATGCTGGCATGTGTGTACGCATGCCCAAAATCCCCGAAGGAGGGAGAAATGGAAGAGAATGAATTGCAGAGGGACCATTGCCCAATGGGGGGTACTTTCTTATTTTTCCTCTCTTTGTTCATGTGCCTTCTAGCTTAATAGATACATAGATGATATAGATAGATAGATAGATAGATAGATAGATAGATAGATAGATAGATAGATAAATTAAAATCTGAGTTAAATTGCACCGTAAACCAAATGGACTTCATTGACATTTATAAAACATTTCATTCAGCAGATGCAGAATACACACTCAGCACATTAAAGCATTCTCCAGGATAGACCATATATAAGGCCACAAAGCAAGTCTCAACAAAAATGTTAAAATCCATATCAAGTACCTTTTCTGACCACAATAAATCAAAATAGAAATTAGTAACAAGAGGACCTTTGGATGCTGTATAGATACATGGGATTCAACTACATGCTCCTGGACCATTGGGCCCAGGGAGGAATTAAGCAGGAAATTTAAAGATTTCTCAAAACAAATGAAAATGCAAATGCAACACAGGGAAACCTGTGGGATACAGTAAACACCACACTTAGACAGAAGTTTACAGCAATAAATGCCAACATCTAAGAGGTAGAAAGTTTTCAAATAACCTAACAATGCACCTCAAGGAGCTAGAAAAGCAAGCACACACCCAATTTAAAATTAGTAGAAGGAAAGGAATAGCAAGGATGACCGCAGAAATAAATGAAACCAAAAGTGGTTTTATTTTATTTTTTTTAAAGCGACAGGGTGAGTGAGTGCTCACCAGAGACAGAGAGAGGGAAGAAAAGTGAGAAATCACTCCCCAAAGGAAGGCCATGCCTCAATCTTTTTTCCTCCATTCCACATTCAGGATTTTGGGCACACACACACACACACACACGCACACATGCACACACACACACACACCTGCTGCTATGTTTTTCAAGACATCAGGTCTGGGACCTGAACCAGGCATATGGGATCAAGCCACCTTCACCTCCATACCACCTGCTGCACCCTCCACCTTTAAAAAAAAAAATTAGTGTTTTAAAGGCGTTTGATGTAACCAGGCATATGGGATCAAGCCACCTTCACCTCCATACCACCTGCTGCACCCTCCACCTTTAAAAAAAAAAAAATTAGGGTTTTAAAGGAGTTTGATGTTTATGTTTTTGAATTTACTTCAGTTTTTAAAATCATTTAACATCAGTTGCAGTGGATTTTACTTTTGAATTATTCCAACCACCTTTTAGGCTATTTTCTCTGGAGTTTTAAAAGTTCATAGAGGTTATCATCTATCATTGCTATTTTCTATTTTTATTTTTTACTTATCTATATTAAATTTTTTTCTCAGCGTGTATTGTGCTTATCTCTGAAAGAGAGCATGCAGTTCAGTTATGGACTCACCACTGAATGCTAAGAGCCATCTTGTCCGAATGCATTTGAAGATAGCATTTTCAGTAGACTGTCAAGCTCATATTCCATTAATAGATGATCAGAACTGGACTTCAAATATAACAGATTCGACTGGATTTTTAGAAGTCGTATTTCAGCAAACAATAATTGTGTTGTCAATCTTAATTGCCAGTGAGTGGCATGGTGATGAAGGTGGCTAGATCTCATATCGCCAACTATGCGGTTCTACACCAGGGCCTGGTGGCCTGAAAACATGTGGGCAGGCCTGTGTGTGCCCAACATCCCAGAAGATGGAAGAAACACAAGGGAAGGGATTGCAGTGTGACTATTCCCCAATGAGGGGTGCTCTCTCTCTCTCTCTCTTTTCTCTCTCTCTCTTTTGTGAGTGCATGTCTCCTCTAGCAATTTTTTTTAAAGTAAAAAATACCATTACACTATAATTTCCCTTAACAGACACTGAGATTATGTGTATATACAATGTGATAATATGTTGCCATCTCGCTCAGTTGGCTTTTGTCTCAGGTCACATTACTCTGTCAATCTGTCATTCTAACATGGCTCCTTAAAATTAAGATAGGTGGTAGGCCAATAGTAAGACCAATCAGGGTGACTTTCAGTATACAAGGTATTTATCACCCTAAGATATGGGGCTTTAATCATTCTATTTTAGTAAACATCTAATTCATAAGAAAGAAATGGAAGGCCCATCAATCACACTCGGTTTTATTATCTTTTGACTGTCATGTTCTCATCCTGTTGCAACTAGAATTTAGATGTCAGGGAACATAATTTATAAGATATTCTGCTTTATAAGTAAGTGGCTGCATTGGTCAGGATTCTATAGAGAAACAGAACCAACAGGATTGAAAAAAAAAATGGGATTTATTATAAGAATTATTTCACATGATCACAAGGTGAAGTCCCACAGTAGGCTATCTGTAAACTGGAGAAACAGCTGAAAGGCTTAAGTCAGAGTTTGAGGCCAAAATGGGACCCTTGGAAGGCTGCAGCCTTGACAGCCCTCTAGATGTGAATTCAGAGTCTAAAGATGAAAGAACATGGGGTCTGTGTGACTGGAGAGTGTGGGGGCCAGGAGCTGGCAGGAATGAGTGCAGCTAAGGGCTGCGTGGACACAAAGGAAGGAGCAGACAGATGTGTAGGAGTAGGACACAGCATGCTTCAGAAGGAAGAAAGAGGGAGGAAGGGAGAGAACAGAACCCACTTCCTCTGTTCATCCCTCCCACACTCCCAGCCCACTGAATGGTGTCTGCCAAATTGAAGGTGGTCCTCCCCTCCACCACTGATTCATGGGTAAATCTTGTCTGGAAATGCTCACAGACACACTGACCACGTTCCATCAATTTGACCCCAAAATGGAACTCCCCCAGTGACCCTTTGCCCTGGCTGATATCAGTACAGATTGTATTTATCATGACGTATTCACTTCTGGGGTTGCACTTTTTGAGTAGTGGAGTTCATTTGTTGTTGAAACAGAAAAGCTTCTTGCTTTTTTTCTTAGTCTTGTTCTCACTTCAGATTATTTTTCTGTATCTTTGATTGTATTAGCTGAAGAACTGCTGTTATTTCATACCGTCTCTTATTTCAAATATTAAAGAGAATTGTAAGTGTTTAGACATAGGTCATTGAAACTTACAGCTACGACTTGACTACTTGAAAGGAACATGTGCATGGAGAGTCGCATCATCAGGGAGAGTGGTTCCATTATTGCTGAGTGTTATCTCTTCCCTTGAGCATTTCAGTGGTATGTTTGCTATGTTACTTCAGTCTGTCTGTGAGAAATAACAGGAGTAATCCAGAAGAATTCTAGCTAAGGATTCCACTTTCCTTTTAGCTAATAAATACATGAAAACTGACCCCGTTAGGATGTTTTTAAGATGAAGGGAAGATGAGAGACACGGCAAAGGATATACTTCTTTAGAAATGTGGGAACAAGTATCTTTTAACAAGACATCCACAGATGGACCACCTCAAGAGGACTGATCTTACTGGAGAAATCAAAGAATGCCCTACAAAGAGCTGTTCACTTCTTGAACAAAATGCATGTGCTAGTTTTAGAGACTCCTCTTATATTAATGAAAGGCAAGATACATAGTCATATTATTCAGGTAGTAGAAAAACAGTGATTTGCCAGTCTATGGCGTTGCCCTAGTGTGTTTTGTATACAGTGTCTGTTTCTAACTACTAGTGACCTGAGACCCTGAGCATGCCAAGCTAATCCAGTCCAGCCCACCCAACTGCTTTCCACCCACCTTTCCAAGGAAATTCCTTCTTTCAGTTCTTGAAGTTATTAACTAAGGGCCTATACATATAAGTATATGGAATATGTATTTTGAAAAACGTAATGTGATGTCATAAACTATAAAAGAATCTAATTGAAACAAATAAATTTAACTTCTGCCGCTAAGACAGGTTGTTTAAACTCAGGAAGACCTGGAGTTGGTTCCTGATTCTCAGTCTCTATAGCATTGGACAGGTATTTAATCTCCAGGCCTCAGCTTCTCTATCTGTGTAGTAGGGCCATCTCTTCTCTCTCTCTCTCTCTCTCTCTCTCTTTTTTTCTCTCTCTCCCTCCCCCCATAGGTGTCATATTAAATGAGATCACTTATTTAAAATCCCCATGCCCAGTGGGCATTAGATGCTCTGCTTAGTGAGTGTTACCTTTCCTCTCTACACTCTCCTCATCTCTCTCTATTCTGCTTTTTCTTCCCTATTCCATATTTCTCTAAAAATGTCCCTTTGAGGGGCTAGCAGGTAACATGGTAGTTAATGTTCTTGATTCCCACATGACCCACCGTGGTTTGAGTCCCAGACCTAGCAGCTTGATTTCTCATTCTCCCTTCCCCCCCCACCCAGTGAGTATACCCTATAGCAAATTAAATAATAATAATAATCAAAATTAAATAAATATTTGAAAAACTAAGAATACCTCCATGGATATTCCCAAAATTGGGGAATTTCCCTGGTCTCTAAGGTCTGAGAAGAAAAGTTCCAAGATAAACACTTGGTTTTCAAAAGTCTTAAACCGACCCCCAGTGCCTGTAGGCTAGAAGGTTTGGACAGAGCCCTATTGAAAGCTTCAAAGCATCAAGGAGTAGGGGTATTGCTCCTCTCGGGGCCCTGAGGGCAGGACTCAGCACTCAGCACTCACACAGTGGAACTTGTGAACATCCATCTAATGAAAGGCCTCCAGACTTTAGGATCTCCAATAAGTAACATGCCAGGATCCTCACCTCAAGAACTGAGCAGGACAAATAGATCCTTAACACAAATATGTTAGTATCATTTTCATCGTCAGAAGTAAACATCTGAGTATCAGCTATGGTAGAGCGCCATGCTAAACAAAGGGAAAATGTATATATAATAATAATTGCAGCTAAGTCAGCGAGTATGTATTATGTGCTACGAATGACATTAAACGTTCTCCATAGAGGGGTGGGGACTGACAGTCTCACAGCAGTAGAATGCAATGCTGTGTAAGGCAGTCCCTCATGGGAAGGCACACAGTTCAAGCCCAGAGACCTCTGTGAGCATGCCAGTCACACATTTACACATTTGCGCATGATCTGGGACTGGCTAAAGGCTGGGGGGTGGAGGGTGACCGCGACACTGAAACCGCTCCGAGAATTCTCTCTCTCTAAAGAAATAAATGCAAACATTGTTTCTAAGAATTCTATATGGAGAACCTCTGTTAATCCCCATAATGATAGCAGGAAATGGATAAGACTGTGCACATAGGAAGCACTAATTATTAGAGTGGTTCAGAAAATGAAAGATCTGGGGGAGTCCTGGGGGGAGACAGCACTTGCACTGCATCTTGAGAGTGAATAAAATTTAAGTATCAAGGACTAGAAAATTCCAGTCTAAAACTATCTAAAGCTAAAAATAATGCTTATTCATTCACCACATTTATCAAGTATTTTGGCTTACGTAAACGGTATCATGTGTCACATTGAACAAATCATTTTTTCCAGGTCTTATCATTTTTTTTTTTGAGAGATTTTCACTGTAGGGCGCGTGCGCTCGCCAGACAGACAGAGAGAGACATAGAAACAGAAAGCGAGAAATCACCCCCCAGGGGGGATGGTCACGCCGCAATCCCTTCTCCTCCATTCTCCTCTCGGGATCTTGGGCACGCACGCACACGCGCCCAGCGTGAGTTTTTTAAGCCACCGGGTCCGGGACACAAACCGCGGTCGACTATGTGGGAGTCCAGCGACATAGCCATTACGCTAACTGCTGGTTCCCGGTCTTATCATTTTTTGAGATCTATATTTAGGTATAAGCTATACTTCTCCCCCTCTTACTGGTTATATAATATTCCCTCATGTCACTACACCACACTTTGTCTATTCTTCCATTGAATTTTAGGCTTTTTAATGCCATTTTGCTATTATAAACAATAGAGTAATAGACATTTTCATACATACATCCATGAGTACAAGCATGAGAGTTTCCCCCAAGATAAGAACCTTTAAAAAGATTAGGTAGTAAGCCATTTGTATTTTCAGTTTTACTATAATAGATGCTGCTAGACTGCTCGGCAAAATAGTTATTTTGATTTATATTCCACGAGCCATGCACGTGTGTTCTTATTTTTGCACGTGCTCCAATACTTGTACCGTATGAGTTTTTAGCAATCTGATGGGTGAAAAGTGAGGTCTTGATTTAGTTTGTATTTTTCCAGTACTATAAAGGAAGAGGAATATCTGTCTAAACGTTGATTGGCCACCCAAATTGGCACTTGCAGCATCTAATTTTCAATGTTTGACACATTGGGGTTTTGCATATAATCTTAAGAAAGGATTCCAACACTCATTCCATTAGTCTACTGTGTTTAAGTGAAGTTCTACAAAAGGTTTTCAGTAGTAGCAGTATTAAAATTTTTGTTTGTTATATTTTTTTAAATGAAAGCACATGAAATAGGAAAAGAAAGTTCCTTGCGATTAGACAGAGACGAGCATGGTGTTTTGACAGAAGTCTGTGGCATGATTTGAGGATTCTTCATAGGGAAAGGCAGAGCTCCATTTCAGACAAGGGTAGGAAACTTTCTACTGAGACACAAAAACCTGTAGTCAGTTAGGGAGATGATTTATGCCTTTGCTCTTTGAAAATGAAGCATAGCAGAAATTAGTCATAGAAAAGACTCATTCTCATTACAGAAGCATAACATGCAAGCAACTTGGGTCTGGATTACCTATAGAGAGCAGTTATATCAACATTTCGGATGTCAGTCTATGCACCTAGAAGGCTGAGACAGAAGAATTAAGGAAATACTTCCCAACTCTTATTTATTTAACCATCTAGCAAGGTTCTGCACAAGTACCACTTTAACAATTGTTTATTTCAGTCTTGTCGAAAGCAATGATATCCAGGAATTTATACATTCAATGTGCCTTTTATGTTTGTCCTAAAACACCCAAAAATAAATCCCAAACTGTTAAGTCAATGTATTGTCAGCATACCACCTAAATATTCATGCTTTCCACCAGAACGCTTGCTGTACCTTGGTAAACACAGTCATAGAAGCATTTAAACCTTCCCTTGAGTTTGAATTTGGGTTATAATTTCTAGTCTAGGACAATCAACTGGAAGTTTTCACAGGCCAATGTCTAATGTAAACTGGATAGGGAAGCAACACTTATGGAAAAGTGGCTAAAATATTGCAAGTTCTTCTCTTGATTGGATTATCACAGATAACAGAGAAGTTCAAATACCCAGCACAATACATTTATGCCCAAGGACAATGGCCTAAAACCTTTATTGCAAAAATGCATTAAGCGCAATTATACTCCATTCTCTCATATTTAGTGAGTGCATCAGAATTTATATAAATGTGAATGAAATTATTGGAGGGATCAAGAATGCAATTTATAAAGCAAATCACTCTCAAAATTATTGGTTCGTTAGTAGTACCAAATCACATGTGATATTTTTCAAATTTCACAGTGCTGTGTAGGGGGACTCACTGCTTCTAATAGTCTAACAATTAAGCTAACTCGGCAGAGAGTGATGTGACTCAGCATGGCATATAAAGTTCAGCACATTGTCTAAGAGGAAGGACTTTGGAGTTACACAGTCTCTGTATCCATTTCTTAGCAATAGAAATGAAATTCTAAGAGCCCTTAGATTTTTAGCTAAACAGCCCATTGGTTTTGTTGTTGTTGTTGTTTTTGTTGTTTTTCAAATGGGCCAGCCCAAAAGTGCAATGAGCAGAGGAAGACAGATCTCACATGGCTGATCAGGGTTTAAGTCCCAATCCTGCTGTCTTGAAAGATACTGGGCACACAAGCATCTTTCAAGGAGAAAGGACTTTGGTAAGAACAGACTTCCTTTGCTCTTTCTCTCTCCTCTGTTTCTTTTTTTATGGACACCAACTCTCAGGCATAGCAAAAAGTTGATAGCCAGGTGTAGTATGTATTCAGCACTTGATACAGTCAAACTAGGATTGCAGTAATTTCATCAGAATCCTCCTAGGTTTGTTGTGAGGGCTTAATGACATGATAATCACCAAATCCCTTAACATAGTTACTGTTACAAAGTGAGGACAGTAAATATGACATGTTGGTGGCTTTTTCTGATATTGTGTGGTGGTGGCGGTGGTTGCTATCACTGTTACTGCTGCTCTACCCTCCTGGTTTCCTATCAAATTGTTTGTACTCGACTGTGAATTGGTTCAATGTCCTCATGACTGTATTGAGGAAAGTAAAAGCAGCAACCTTGTCAATTATGCATACTGTCTATGCACTGTTCTCAAAGAGTGGTCCCCAGGCCAGCAGCACTGACATCACCCATGAACTTGTGAGAAATGCACATTCTCCAGCCTTTCCCCATGCTGGATTACAGCTGTTGGGGTGGAGCCCAGCAATCAGTGTTTTAATGAGCTCTCTGTGGAATTCAGATGCACACTTAAGTTTGATAACTACTGGTCTAATGCAAAGATAGTGTTTCATTTAGGAAGAGAGAGACAGGGAGACAGGCACTGCCAACAGGGTCTTCATGCTGTGATCAACTCCTAGTCCCAGCTGCCCAGATCACGGGAGTCCACCCAATGTGCTCAGGGAAGACCCAAGACGCAAACCCTTCACCTTTCCCATGTTGTCAGTTTCAATATCACTGTGCCATTGCCTGGCCCCAGGATATTGTTTTATTTTTAATAGTTTTTGGAGATATAATTCACATACACTTACCAGACTATGAGTCTCACAAATTTAAAGTATACTGTTCAGTCCATGTTAGCATATTCATGGGGCCATGCGACTGTCACCACTGTAACGGTAGTACATGTTCATCACCCTTGTACCCATTACGAGTGTCTTTTCAAACACCACCCCAGCCCTTGGTAACCTCCACTTGTACCTGTTTTACACATTCCATATAAATAGAAGCATACAATAAATAGTCTTTTGTGAGTGGCTTTTCATTTAGCAGAATATTTTTAAGATTCATCCATATTATCAAACTCCTGATGTTTTTATTTATCTATTTCTTCCAAGAACAAACTAGACAGGCACCCAACAGAGTCTCCTTATAATATACTCCCAGCTAGCCTCTATGCACAGCCATGCATGTGCCTAGTGTGCTCAGGGAGGTCACTGATATGAACCAGGTACCTTCTGGGTGGGGTTGCCTTAAGAAGTATTGCTTTAGCACTGCGCTGCCAACCGGTTCCCAGACATTTTCACTTTGTACAATTCCCTCTTTGTGAGTATTCTTTGCAGCTATTTCCAAAGTATTAGCATTAGGCTTGCTTTGATTCTCCATAACAACAGGGATAGGGGTGTGTGTGTGTGTGTGTGTGTGTGTGTGTGTGTGTGTGTCTGTGTGTGTGTGTGTGGGGGGGGCGAGAGAGTGTGTGTGTGTGTGTGTA
>NW_006159596.1:2841962-2852652 GCF_000334495.1 Tupaia belangeri chinensis | reverse complement strand
GTGTGTGTGTGTGTGTGTGTGTGTGTGTGTGTGTGTCTATGTGTGTGTGTGTGGTGGGGGCAAGACAGTGTGTGATTGTGTGTGTACATATGCATTTTAATTCTATGGCTTTCCTTTTGTAAAAACTACTAGAAAGCTCAGGGCCAGTTTTGTGATCCATCTACTTGAAACCTATGGGCCTTTAAGGGTCCTTTGGGTTTTAATGTGGTGACCTCATTCCTAGTTCCACTTTCCGACATTTCCCTTGTATTTACTGTTTCTTCTCACTCACTCATTATTCTGGATACCTTAATGAGTTTGTGGTACCCATTTACACTGTCTTAAACTCTTTTTAGAACAAGGCATGTGTAAATAACAAAATCACAGAAAGCATTCATTATATCCTATGCTCAAGACTCTCGAAATCTACACTTAGCTCTCTTCAAAGTTGAATAATACTTATATCGTTTTCAGACTGATCCCCCAATGTAGTCTCTACATCTGAGGAGTTTGAGTGTTTTCACAACTGTCTGTCTTCTTGCCCATTTCACAACATAGCGTCATTATATTTTAATATGCTTTAGAGCTTGCAAATCACCTGATCTGCTCTTTTCCTCTCGAAAATAGAAATACAATAGATATCATCCTTTGCTCAGTGTTTGTTCTATAATTTAATTTTATAACATAAATTCACAGATGGAATTTTTATAACAGATAGTTTTATTTGATTTTATGATAGATTTTTTTTCTCTTGAAGAGTCTACAACAAAAGTGAGAAAAAGGCATGTGAGAGCTGTCAAGAGATGTTATTTTTGCCAGAAAAGGAGGAAATGCCTTCCTTTTCACAAGAATGAACTGATTTTACAGCAGCTACTCTTTTTTTCTTGGAGAGGATTTGCTATAGGGCGCGTGTGCTCACCAGACAGACAGAGACAGAAAGACAGAAAGCGAGAAATCACCCCCCATGGGGTATGGCTAAGCTGCCATCCCTTCTCCTCCATTCTCCTTGGGATCTTGGGCATGCATGCACACGTGCCTGGTGTGAGTTTTAAGCCACCAGGTCGGGGAAGCGAACCGTGGTCAACTACATGGGAGTCCAGCGACATAGCCATTACGCTAACTGCTGGTCCCCAGCAGCTACTCTTGAAATAGATATGTGTATCAAAAATATCTAGTATTTCTAGTCATGATATAAAGAAAACAGCATTTTTTCTATAAAATACCAATGTCACATGCATATATATGAACTCCGTATTATTAAATATGCCACAGTCCTAGAGTCGAATAGCAAAAAGGCAGCTTATGTACACATGTCGTGGTTCATAAGTGTGTGACTTGCAGAACATGGAAAACCTGAACTCTAACAAGCAATTGAAGCTAACCTCTTTCTCTCCTCTGTGGTTTGATTTCACGTGTAGAATTTTATTATGCTTGTTAATAACTTAAAAGATGCCAATACACTGTGGATCTTGAACAGAGAATTGAACTGTTTTCCTTTGATAAATGTAATAAACTTAATGATGAATAAATGATAGGATGTGTTGGAAAGAAGCTGCAGAAATGATCTGATACCATACAACTTTGCCTTACACCAACGTTGTGGCAGGGTTTAGTCTTGAAAGTTGCATTCTTACAGCACACAGATGCTACAGGTCATTATAGATTAATTCTAAATTACTGGGTTTTATTTGGAGTAAAATAAGTTTATTTTCAGAAAGTTATACTGTTTGGGGGTTGCCAGATGGCCTAGTGGTTATGTCACTGAACTCCAACATGGCCGACAATGGCTCGAGACCCGGTGGTTTGAAATTCATGCCAGACTTGTGTGCATGCATGCCCAAGATCCCAGGAGCATGGAGGAGAGGGGACTGCAGCTTGGCCATCCCCCCTGGGGGGTGATTTTTCACTTTCCCGCTCACTATCTCTGTCTCTCTCTCAGGCAAGTGTACATGCCCTTAGGCAAAAACCTCTAAAAAGAAAAGAAAGTTATACTGTCTGATAGTCATATAGTCAGTTATAACCTCTCCAGAATATAATTCTTAAAATACATTAAAATTTTCTATTGCAGAGGTCATAGTTTTAGATCAGAATGGAAAATGGAAACTCTGTGTTCCATTTCTATTTATGGCAAGGTAAAAGAAAGTGAGGGTTTTTCATAGCCTGCTTTATACAGTTTTATGATAAATGTTTGTTTATTGTGTTACCTTTTCCCACATCCCTTGAATAAGAAAAGAATGATACACTAATAATCCTGATTCAGATGTGGAAAGGAAAGGTAGTTCATTTTTTAAAGTCTTAAGAACTGGAGGATGCTAGTGAAAATGAGTATATGTGTGGTTTCTTTTTTAAAAATTAAGTTCAATTTGAGCATTACTACTTTGGAATATCATTATCTCCAACTAAAGGTTGAAATGGTATTAGCATGTTTTATCAATGTGTGGTGGGACTCCATTAATTTCCTCTTGGAGCTGGATAGAAAGCACATTTTTGGTTTAACTACTTTATTACAATTAAGAAAAGAAAAATACAACTAAAAGAATTTGGGAGGAATTTGTGCGTGTGTGGAGGGTAGAGGAGGAAAGGAAGCTTTCTAACTTATTTTGTGTTTGAAGAGGTGAAAGCATGCATGAACTTCCCTCTCTGATTCAGGGCTGGGGCCTCTTGAGCAAGGCAGTTGATACAGGTTTTCCAGACAGGCAGAAATCAGGCATTCTTCTGGAGTGGATCATCTGGACTAAATATTTCCCCTAGCAGCTAAGAGAGAACATTGCTGCAAGGAAGACAGCCTGCACACCCTATAGACTTTGATTTCTTCTCTAAAGAAAATGCTTGGCAGTCAGATACGTTTATCATGCCCAGACAGAAAATAACTGCTGAAGCAGTACTCTCACATATAAAAGAAGTCCTTCTTTTAAAAGACTATATATTTTGTTCATGAGAAACAGGGAGAGAGAAAGCTAAGAATCCTCAACAGGGTCCAATCATCCCCCACCCACTCCTCACCCAGGTACCTCAGTCAATCAGAATCACAGGCACACATGCACATGTCAAATGTGAACAAACTGATCTGGTAACCAGACCCCAGTCTTCCACATGGCTTCAGCATTGCAGAGCACTGCCTTACTGCTGCACCACCACACCTGAGTCTAAGGAGACTTGGCATTATTATTACCCTGTGGCTTTCTGTCCTCCTTGGTACTAAGATACCTAAAGTCAAGACACTGTATTTTAGGCTGGCCACATAGCACAGAAGTTAAGCTCTATGTATAGGGAGCCAGATCCACAGGGTCAACCATGATTCAAGTCCTGGCCCTAGCGACTTGAGAAACACAACAGATTTTTGGCCTGTGTGTGTGTGTGTGTGTGTGTGTGTGTGTGTATGCCAAAAATCCTGATGTGATAGAAAAATAGAGGGAAAAGGATTGTGGTGTGACCATGTCCCCTGAGCAGTGCTTTCTTGTCTCTTTTTCTCTCTTTAGCAAGTGTGTGTAACCTCAAACCCCAAACAATAGCAAAACAAGACAAGTAAAGCAGCTTAAGACAACATTTATTAAAGAACCTAAGCAAGTACAGTTAGTATTTTTTTTTTCATTTCTGTCAAGATATATGCTTGAGGTCTATGAATATGTTTTTCTAACGAATCAGTGTTGGAAGAGAAACCAGATACCTTCTGGTCCAAAATATCACAATATTTTATCTTAAGGAATATATTCATCTAATAAAGTCATTTAATCTGTTTAACCTATCTGCTCTCATCCTTCAATTAAGTTTTATGATTGATTTTTTTTTAAAGTGAAGATTCTATATCTTGAATGTGAAGTAAAAGGCTCAGGGGGTCTCCCAGGTGTGAAAGTTGCAAGAGTAGACCTTCATGTAAATGACCTGTTTTCACTGCAAGAAGAAATGCTTCTCTGAGCAACACCAAGAACTTATACAGAATTACTAGAGCAAAGTTAGATCTCTGGGTTTGAAGAAATAGTCTAAAGCCACGTCTGAGAATGACTTTTTTTTTGACAAAATGCATTTGGCAGCCTTCCAAGAATTATGATCCAAATAAAGTAACTGAAATTAAAAAGTGAATTAGAAGTAACTCCCTCTATATTACTCTTTGACTTGCTTTGGAGGACCAAATTACAGATAGTGAGTGAAAAAAGAAAATAAATATATATTTGTACACTTGCATATACATACATGTATGTACACACACGGAAGGGGACTTCAAAAAGCTCATGGGTAAAACAGAATTAAACTGAGTTTATTTTGGTGCAAAAAAATTGAAATCCATGATTTTTTATAATATGCATTTTCATGAGCTTTTTAAAGATCCCTCGTATATGCAATATATATTTTATATCTGTTCATTTATATTATAAATTACATGCAAAATCATAAAAAAAATTTTTGCTCCTTTTGCTAAGCTTTAACTTGCTTTCATTTTGTATGTTTTATTTTCATTTAAATGGTCTAATCCTATGACTTCTGAGAGAGGTACTTATTTTTTTTTAATTATTTAATTATTAAGGTTTTGCCATAGAGTGCATGCTCTCGGCAGAGAGAGACAAGAGAGAGGAAAAGAAAGAAATCACTCCTGGAGGGAATGGCCATGACACAATCCCTTCTCTCCCATTCTCCTCTTAGGATTTTGGGTGGGCATGCACACATACGAACCCCGTGTGAGTTGCCTGGTCCAGGACCCGAACTGAGGTGGCCCATGTGGGAGTCTAGCACTTTAACCACTACGCCACCTGCTGGCCCCAGATGTCCTTATTCTTGCACTACCCTCTCAGTCACTAAATGTATTAATTTTAAAATTCCAACAGTTTTTATCTCATTACGAGGAGACAAATTGAGAAGAGAAAAATAACTATAAATTAATGCATTAACTTTCTCCAAATATGCCCAATTGATGATTTAGCTCTTCGTTTTCATGGGTTGGTGAAGCACACAAGCTTTCAATCACGGAATAAAATATTTATTCACGCCTTGACAGTTATTCTTCTAAAAGTCAGTTTTCAAACTCCTTCCATTTCCATGCACTTGGAGCTGTTCATGTTAATAGTATTTTAAGACTGCAATATTTGGAAAGGACCTTAGAGATTACCTAGTGACCTTGTCAACCAAGGCAGGATTTCTTGACTCAGTATCTCTGACAGATTGTCAGCTAACCTTTACTTTCCCATATCCAATAGCAGGGAGTGTGTTCCTTTGTGTATCAACCAACCCACTCCGTGGCTAAACAGCCACGTTTGTAAAACTTACCTGCATGTCAAGCTGAAATCTGTCATCTCATAAATTCCGATCATTGATCTAGTCACCTGCCTGAATCAATACAGAATTACCATCTCCTTCCTTAGGTAAGCCTGTCAAGTCATACTGGAAGGTGCTTACTGTGTTCTGTTTATTATTATTATTATTAATTTATTTTAATTTGCTATAGGGCATGAGAGACGAGCGAGCAAGCAAGCACCCCACGGGAAGATGGTCGCATTGCCATCCCTTCTCCATTCCCTTTTCAGGATTTTTTTTTTTTTTTGGCATGTACATACATATATCCAGCGTGTTCCTCGAAGCCATCAGGTTCAGGACTCAAACCATACCCTTGGCCATGTGGGATCCAGCTGCCTTAACCACCACACCACTTGGTTGGCCCCTGCTTCATTTTTTAAACACTTTCTGATGTAAAAGTAGGTGTGACTCCTCCTGGACAGTATCGCCACCTTCTTTCAACACATTCTTCAGTTGAATTGCCTCTTAGAAATAATTACAAGGGAAGTCAGATACTGTATTCTAAATTTCATATGACATGTTCAAAGTAAAATAAGACGAAGCTCAGCTGTCCTTTCCTCCTTCCTTCCTTTAGTTATTTAGTGCTATTATGTGCTAGGTGTATTTCTAAGCACTTTTCAAATATTATTTCCCCTGAATTTCATTTTAGCCCCATGGATTAGTCTTACATGAAGAAGCCATCACAGGGGAGTTAAATGACTTGCTCACGGCCTTGTAGCTAGAAGTGAGGGAACCAACCCCTCTCACTTCAATTCCCTGCTCCTAGGAGCCCACGCTGACAAATTTATATTTCTCTCCTCATTTCTGGATCTATAAACTGCATGACCTTTTTAAAGGAACTTTGTCTTACTACATAATAAATTGAAAGACGTAGTGCTTTGCCATATATCCTGCTGTCTAACAGGGTTTCTCCCAAGCTCTCCTAGAATAGTTGATATTTTGCAATGAACCGTAAATGAATATATTTTATTCTTGTCGGCCCTAGCTCTCAGATAAGGACAGTGGCCTAAATGGGCATTCCCCGCACTTTAAGAAATGTGGCCAGCCCATGCCCTGGAGATTACAACAGCTGACTCTCACATGGCTGACTGGGAAGTTTGAGTCATAGACCCAATGGCTTGAAAAATACACTGGACACATGTACATATGTGCACAAAATCATGAAAGGAGAGTGAAATGGAGGAGAAGGGGTGCCGTGATCACGCCCTGTGGGAAGTACTTTCTCACTTTCCCTCCCTTCCTCTCTTTCTTTTCCTGTCTCCAGTAAGTACATGTGTCCTCTGGCAAAATTAAATTAAAAAAGAAATATAGATAACTCTTGAGATAGAACGCACCTCTACTAGTGGTACCTCAGTAACAGGTCATTGAAGACTGCAATCTATTATTTATATAATAAGGAAATCAATAAATATTTAAAAAGGAACCTCTATAGGGCAGTTTCTGTAGGCATGGGGAGACACCTACTGGGTCATAGGAAAACTCACGATGCCTTTTTGCATAGAAAAACACATTATGACTTTTCCAATGACCCAATACATTGAAAAAAATTATAGTTGGTACAAAACTAAAAATTAGTCCTATGTACAAAGCACATAGTCATTCTAGCACTCATTTGTAGTTGGTTCCCAGGTTAAACCAGATAACAAAGTCTAGGCCAACTTTGAAAATTGGTGAGATAAATGACCTGAAATTTGATTCAAGTTCCCTGCAGTTCCCCACTGAGCAACAGCATGGCGATGCCCCAGGGAACAGGAGCTGTGAAGAGAGTCAGTTCCCTAACACCTGCCTTTCCCCTTGAAGGTCCACCCAAGGTCTAGGAGTAGGAAAGTGAGTTTCCAAAGTAGACTCCTAAGCTAGCTATATTTTATCCCACTGGTAGAGTGAAGCCTCAAGGGTCTTCCTAGCACCACAAAAGGCAAATTTACAGCATGATAATTTACAACAGATCCACTTCTGGGCTGTTTCTATCTGTAACATAGGCTGACCTTGGCTGGCTAGGAATGGCTTCCACAAAAACTATGTCATTTTCTTCTGAGCTATTATTTCAGAAACCATTTACCATAAGGAGGAAATAATTCCAAATACTTTTTTTTAAAGATTTGTGATATAGGGCACATGTGCTCATTGGAGAGACAGAGAGAGGAGGAGAGACAGAAAGCAAGAAATTACCCCAGGTGGGGGTGGTGGCCATGCCACAATCTCTTCTAAACTCTCCTCTGGATTTTGGGCACGCGCATACACACACACACACACACACACACACACACACACACACATGCCCGGTGTGAGTTTCAGCCCACTGGGTCAGAGACTTGAACTGTAGTCAGCCATGTTGGAGTCCAGTGCCTTAACCGTTACGCCATCTGCTGGTCCCTGGACACTTATATTAAAGAAGTAAGCAATTTTTTTTTAAGTCCACTTATTTATTTCTTCCATGAGTGAGACAGTGCACCTCCAAAAAGACAGGACCTCCAAAGGGTCTCAGTGCTGTGACCCACCCCAGTCTTGGCCACTAATGAGCCCAGAGCAATAAGGAAGGTCTCTGAACCTGAACCTGGAATGCTTCCAGATAGGTCAGCCTCACAGAGCAGCACATTGTACTGCTGTGCCACTTTCTGGACCCAAGCAAATTTTTAAAAATCGATTATTTTATTTCATGGTAAAGAAAAAGAGAAGGAGGCCTCTAACAAGGCCTTTCTTTTTTATTTTCTTTCTTTTTTTTGTGAAAGGTTTTACTTATTTCTTCCACGAGAGAGAGAGAAAGAGAGGGAGGAAGAACCTCAACAGAGTCTTGATGCTATGATCCACTCCTGGCCTCAGTCACCCAGGCTCAGGGGCATGCATGCCCACACTTGCCATGGACTCCACAGGGAGGCCTAGGGTGTGAGTCCAGTACCTCCCACATGGCTTCTGGAACATCACGCTACTGCAGTGCCTCGGCAGCTGGCTGAAGAAAACAATTCTGAGTGCCTATTATTTATCAAGAATCATACTGCATGTTGAAAATACAAAAATAAATTGATTATGTTCCTTATCAAGCTCAAAACCTATTGGGAGAGAACCCAAGCTCTAAACCTACTGGGAGAAGACTAAATAGAAATAATGATTTGATGATAGAGGAAGTATTTTGGGGTGTCATGTACATACTGCTTTTAGAAACAGAAATAAGGGAACAAAAAGAAAGTGAACTCCCATGTAGCCGACCGTGGTTCAAGTCTCGGACCCTGTGGCTTAAACTCATGCTGGGCATGTGTGCATGCGTGCCCAACATCCCAAGAGGAGAATGGAGGAGAAGGGATTGCAGCATGGCCATTCCCCCTGGAGGGTGATTTCTGGCTTTCTTTCTCTCTGTCTCTCTCTTTCTGGCGAGCGCATGCACCCTGTAGCAAAAACTTCTCCAAAAAGAAAATAAATAAATAAATAAATAAACAAACAAACAAACAAACAAACAAAAGGCCACCCACAGGAGACTTTGCTTTCCTTTATAAATTTATTTATTGCTTACTTTATAAATTTTAGCATGTTTTACAAGATGCCTGCTATTGGCACTTATTTACAATAAATATCAAAAGTAGATTACCTTTCAAGTTCTGATCTCTGAGAGAGTAATTAAGAAAAACAAGAAATGTGACTTTTCTTTTTTTTTTTAAAGGTTGTTGCTACAGGGCCATTGCACTCGCCAGAGACAGAGAGAGGGAAAACGAGAAGTTACCCCCCAGGAGGGATGGTCACAATGCAGTCCTTTCTCCTCCATTCTCTTCCTGGGATTTTGAGTATGCATGCACATGTCTGGCATAATTCTTAAGCCTCCAGGGTCAGGATTCAAACTGCTGTCCGTCATGTGGGAGCCCAGAACCTTAACCTTTCAGGGCCACCTGCTGGCTCTGAAAAGCACCTTTGAAGGATCCAGGTTGAGGAGCCCCTTGTCGCTGCACAATGCATTGTTTTCTAGGATATTTCTAACCTGCCTGCACTCTCCCCCTTATAGCCAACCTCATCTGATTAAAGCAGGTAAGATAGAGTATTGGGGCTAGCAATTTGTAAAATAAATGAAACCTAACATTTCCAATTAGTTTCCCGTGTAGTTACCCTCTTCCTTCATTCTTGGGATTAGGAAACTGTGCCAGAGCCAGACATATTGGAAGAGATATAAATTGATTTTGTCTGAGTGTTCTCCCCACTGGGTTTAATATTGGATTAAAATTTTTCAGTCATATGAAAAGAGTATGTCATTTCTGTAAAATAGAATTTCATTTCGGTTTGATTTTGTTTGTAAAAGACTCAATCTCTTCTTGTTGTTGAGTAATTCATTCATAATTCTTCAGCGAACGTGGTATATGAATTGTACACTGCATTAAATGTAATAATGACCCAGAGAGTATCTAGTCTCTTATGCTATTGTATGCTATTAAAACAGAGAACAGATTGAACCTAAAATAGCTCCCCTGAAGATGCCCTAAGGGAAATATCCAAGCACAATCTGAGAAATAATAGCCCAGTGAGCCTGCATTGTTTATTTTAAAAACCCTTTGTGAAAATGAGGGATTGTTTCTGAGTGGGCCCAAGAAATCAGAATTAGTCTTCATTTTCAAGCCTTTTTAATAGTACGAACTGATTAAAATAACAAGCCCATATTCAAATAGCTATCATTCTCAATCTTAGTGTTGTGCTCTTGAGCTTTTGATATTTACTAGCACATCATCAGTTTTGACATTTTTTATCATGGTAGAGTGAGTGTATATACACATCAGAGTGAGAAGAGAAAGGCAGAGGGAGAGAGATGAGAGCCCTTTGCTGGGTCTGGTCACACTGCCGTTCGCTTCCTCCAGGCTTCTAGCCCAGTGGGTCCCCAACATTCATGCACTGTATGTACACACATGTCTGGTATATTTGAGGGGGACAGAGCTGGGAATTGGAATAGTGGTTTCCATGCCAGCTCTAGCTTCTCTTGAACAGCACATTACCTCTGCACCACAGAGTAGCACTGGCCTAATCAATACTAAAGAAATGCATTTATTTATTAAGTACCTAGCATAAATATCACCCAGAGATGGGATGCCATCCGAGAGAACTGGAAGAGGTTTTGGACAGAAGACTTCTTTTTCTTTTTTAAGGTTTTTGCCATAAGGCATATGCACTCACTGGAGAGAGACAGAGAGAGAGGAAGTGAGAAATTACCCTCGAGGGAAGATGGTTGCACAGCAGTCCCTTCTCCTCCATTCTCCTCCTAGGATTTTGGGCATGTACACACATGTGCCTGGTGCAATTGTTAAGCCACTCAGTCCAGGATTCGAACCATAGCTAGCCATGAGTGAGTCCAACACCTTAACCACTACAGCACCTGCTGGCCCCAACAGGAGGCATTTTATATACCATATAAGTATAGTATATGGCACATTAGGTAGATAAAATATGTTCTTTTCCC
>NW_006159596.1:2724233-2841949 GCF_000334495.1 Tupaia belangeri chinensis | reverse complement strand
ATAAAATATGTTCCTTGCCGTACAATAACTCTAGTCTCGTAGGGGAGACAAGACATACACAAATGAAGGATATGCTGGACTGTGTTAGGTGAGTGTTCCTGACTGGATACAGAAAATGCTCTAAGAGCTCACAGGAGGAGGGCTACACTCTGGAAGGTCTTTTTGCCTGGAGTATTTGAGTTGGGTCTTGATATCACACTGATATAAATTTTTTTTATTTTTTATATGCACTAAATCTCAGGCACTGTAGAGTCTAGAAATGTTTAATAAGAAGCAAAAAGAACACTACATAAAGAGGGAATGGATTTGCAGAAAGTTTTAGGGACTAAGAGAGCAAATGTGAATGTAATTTAAGCATAAGTAGCTCAAGGAAATAGAATATTACTGTGCTGGTTTTTATGCCTTCATCTTTTGCCTGTGGGTATGTAAGAATTTCCATAATCTTTATACCCTGGCAAGTTTATTTCTGGTTTGGCCTCTGGGTCTTTGTTAACACTCCTATCAGTACTGGTTGACCTCTTAATTCAAGTCCAACAGTGGGAATGTATGTGTCAAATTGTCTTTTACATACAGAATAGCTTCATAGAGTTTGTCTTTTGTGAATCTTAAGTGGAAATAGATAAATTCAGCTACTTGCTTGAATAGAGTTTTGCTTTATTCTTTTTTTTTTTTTCTTTAAGAGAGTTTTTTGCTGTAGTAGGGCACTTGTACTTGCTGGAGAGACAGAAAGTGAGAATTCACCTCACATGGGTAATGGCCATCCCATAATCCCTTTTCCTCAATTATCCTCTTGGGACTTTGGACATGTACGCACATGAGCCCGGTGTCAATTTCATGCTGCCAGATCTGGGATTTGAACCACAGTTGACCATGTGGGAGTCCAGCGTCGTAACCACTACACAACCTTCTCACTCTTATTCTTACTTTCAATCACTAACCAATACCAGAGACGAAGAATAATAAAGATTATAAGTGGTAGCCATTGAAAAATGTTATAGGCTAAGTCCTGTAACTTTCTAATTAAATAAACAGATTAATGCAGATAGGTAAGGTACAGTGAATTTTTAATATCCTCCCGTTAAAGTGGAACACCATTATCGTTACAAAGTTCATGAGAAATGAGCTCCATTTCCTAATTGCTGATGTGTCATGTTATCGTGTATTCATAACTTCCCATTTTCTCCCAATATGATCACTTATTTCCATGGTGCCTAGCATTCTGGAATGTGAGAACCCTGACATCACAGAGTATAACAAAACTTAAGAGAAAAACTTGTCTCCCCAGCGTTTTTTGCCTCTCAGTCATTTATACGGTTGACAAGTGAGGGGTGACAGCTCTTGGATCAGAGCCTTCGGAGTTCCCAAGCAATCAAGACAAGAGACAAAGGTGTGTTTGAGTTGCAAAATTCAGCTCGAAGCTGATGTGTTGCCTTAATTTCCTCTTGTCACTGGTATTGTTCAGATTTCTAAAGGCGACAAGAGGACAGTAGACTTCCAATTTAATCAGTGTTATAACCAGAGACATAAAATATTGATGTTACCAACCCTTTACAGATTTAGATTTTCCAGTTTAGCACTGGAGGCTGTTCACTTCTTGTGAAATATGTGTGCATTTTCAGACCAAGCTGCTCCCAGGCATATTTGGCTGTCTGTTACCAACTGAAACCACCACACAGAAGCTTCCTCCCTGGGGCCCAGAGCTTATATCGCTCTGGAAACCAAGTCTTTGAAACTGACTTTCTTCATCTTCCTATCACTTCACTTTCTTGTGAGATTAAGGTTGTGGTGGTGTGTTATTTATTTATTTTTTAAACAATTACTCATTTTCTTCTTTTTTTTTTCATTTAAAACTTGCTACAGTGCACACACACTCATGAGAGAGAGAGAGAGAGAGAGAGAGAGAGAGAGAGAGAGAGAATGAAAGAGAGAGGGAGAGAGAAAGGGAAAGTGAGAAAGCCAGCCGCCAGGTCCGGGACTTGAACCTCAGTCAAGTGGAAGTCCAGTGCGTTAACCACCATGCCACCTGCTGGCCTTGTGAGATTCAATTTAACAGGCATCACAGCATCTCGTTCTGTTTATACAGCTTTGTTCCAAAACATCTAATTTCCTAAAAAAAAAATTTCCCTGAGAGTTTAACATTTTAGAAAAGAGAAACACCATTTAACATTTTATCCTCCAAAGTTTGAATACTTTTTAAAGTCAAATTTACTTAAATTGGCACCAGTTAGAGAATGTAAGCCTTTTTCACATAAAAGAAATAATTTTGAATTGAGAAAACTCTTTAAATACTAATTGCTTTTGTTGCCACTGTTTTGTTTTTGTTAAAGGATCCCTTTTTACATTCCACAGAACTTTCTATAGAAAAGAAACAATGTAGAGAAAATTAAGTAAGATTTGTACAACATTGTACAAATGCTATTTCCAACACTAATTTGACCATTTTATGGTTACTAAGCTTGATGACTCAGGATATGATGTGTGTAACAAAGTTCTTTGAGCTAATTCAAACACAGATGCAATTCCATTTTGAACTATTTTTAAGAGTGTGATGGAGCCTATCTCATGTAGCTCTAATATATGAGAATTAGAAAAAGAATAGAAAATAACTTTCCTATTTGACAAAGACCTGCTTTACTGTTTGAATTTGAACTTGATGATTGTATTTACCATGGCCTTTTCTGTATGAAAAGTCCATGTGCATCTCAGAATCATATGTACCATTATAAATGACAAGAATGAATGCAGAGCTCGAATCTCTTTTTAAGTGCTTCTTAGAAATTAGTGATTATCAGTATTAACTGTGGCTGATGTAACCATCAAACCAAGTTTAAAGTACAGCATTATTGAAAATGGTGTTCCTGTGGCCACCAGATGGTATAGTGGTTACATTGCTCGACTCCCACATGGCCAACCAAGTTCAAGTCCCAGACCTGGACGCTTGAAATTCACGCTGGGTGCATGTGTCTGCATGCCCAAAATCCCAAGAAGGGACTAGAGGAGAAGGGATTACAGTATGTCCATCCTCCCATGGGGTGATTTCTCACTTTCTGTCTCTGTCTCTCTGGTAAGTACATGTACCCTATAGCAAAAATCTCTCTCTCAAAAAAAAAAAAAAAAAAAAGAACAAACGAATGAAAGACAGAAATAAAATGGAGTTCTTGATGGCTCCCTACATGCAAATTCATTAGCTTCATGATTTCTGTTACTTTGCATGCAGTATGTCCACAAAGAAATGTATTAAATTAATGAGGAAAATTAAGAATTTGGAAGTTTCAAACTAGTCAATAAGGTCTTAGTCTCTGTCTCTTTCTCTCTCTCTCTCTCTTTCTCTCACACACACACACACACACACACACACACATGCACGCACCCCTATGGCCTTGGTCCTCTTAAGTTTCTTAGTAGACAATCTGCATCTAATGATTACATTTGAAATTGGCTGATATCAGTGGGTTCATTTAAGCCCAGTAGATCATTTTGAATAAGGTAACATAGACATAGAGACCTTCCCTTGCTCCTCTCTTACAGACTGTGCATAATCAAGATTAAATGTTCTGTGTGTATCTTGTTATCTGCATCTCGCAATACTTGATGCCCAGCAAGGTCATTATTCATCTGTGGATGTAGTTAAGCATAATTTAGGAATCTTTTGTGACTATGCAGCCTCCTATAATCACATAACTAGTTTTCACAATAGATCAGAACATATTAAAATGAATGCTGCAAATTTTCAATCCAGGCAAGCAGACACCCATGGGTAAGTCAGTTCTCAAGAAAAGAAACACAAGACCCTCTGGACTATCTGTGGAATTATCTCATTGTTAGATGACTGTGTGTGCGTGCACGCACGTGCATGTGCACATATGCAGTGAAGTATCTCTGATTCTCTTCAGCCCCAGAGGTAATCATTCTCTCCATCACTCTGAAGAATCTTTCTCTAAGCAGGACAATAGGGATAACAAAATCCATTTCAGTCTCAATTTCAGTTTAATTCCCAGACGGAACTTGAAATGAGGCCGGAATGAACTTGAACTTGCAGCGGGGATCAGCTCCTACATGCACACAGAGGTGCTCAGATATACCAGGGCTGTTTCTCAGACACCATTCTGAAGGCATTCAGTCCTCCAGACACATAAGAAACAATCACAACCAGGTGTATTGTTACTCTGAGTGTGGAGCAGCTGACGGCTTTTGTCTGATTTTCCTTTATACTTAACAGAGGATGATAGCGCAGCATAGAGCATGGCCAGAGAATTTTCTAAACCAATCTGTATAACAACCATTTCATCAGAAGTTTCTGAATTCATATGTGAAACATCAACAGTGCTATCTAAAGCCCAGAGGAGGGGACTTCATAAAGTTCATGGAAAATTTAAAGTATGAGTTGGTTTTGGTACAAAAAGCTTGCAAAATGAATATCTGTTTTATACTATGCATGTTCCGTGAGGTTTTTAAAGACTTCCCTCGTGCATGAAGACAATGGTTGATTGGAAATATAAAATGTTTCTAAGAAAAAAGCAGACCTACCTAGAGTCCTCAGAACTCCCTGAAAACCATTTTGGCTTTTAGGTAGACATAGTCTTTCAGCTGTCCTATTTTATCACTAAAATACTCAAGTTTATTCTGTGGACATGGATGACTGTGCCCACTTGTGTATTGCATAGGTCAGCATTCAAGTGCAAGTAGGTGAGGCCTCGGAAGGTGTAAAGAATGATTATGAGAGCCCGTATCATAGGCAAACACCAACACAAGAAACCAAGAAAGACCTAAATTTGCATTTGTATTATAATATTCTTGCTCTCTGGTAGACAATTAGTAACTCACCACCCTCCCACAATTTTCTAGATCTAGGTGACCCTAGATCTATCTCATGGCTGTCTGGAGAGAATTTGGAAGACTCCGGTAAATTCTGAGTTTAGCACTTAAGTTATCTATGGTTATTTTTATACACCTTTCTCTTGAAAATACTATTACTCTTTCCAGAAGAGTAATGTGCAATGCTTATTCAGCACAGTAAAATTAATAAATCATACTTTAAAAAAAAACTAATTCTAAAGAATAGCAAAAGAGTTTATATTTATACACACAGAAAAACATAGGTTATATTTAAGTAATCAGGTAGCAATTTCTGGAAAAAAATCAATTTTAAATAAGTAATTCCTAGGGGACAAATATACTAGTTTAATAATGAAAGAGTAACATTTCTCTTTAGAAATCATTATGCATGTCAGTAATTTATTCTGCATCCAATCTTGCTATCATTATCTAAATTATAAGAAATTAAATGCTTATAATTATTAGTGATGTAAATATTTGAACAACTTAGGGTTTTTGTAAAACAGCTGAAAAGATTTAATATAATGGTAATCTGATAAAAGAGTCTAGCCTTCATCAAAATAAGGCTTGAGGCCCAGCCGCAGTGTCACAAGTACAAAGGTGCCACGGCTTGGTTGCCTAGAATACCCGGAAGGCCTGGATTTGGTTCCTGGCCCAAGCTGAACAGGCCAGGCACACCGGTGGTCCTAGCTCAATGGGAGAGTGCGGCAGGAGGATCCCAACATAATGAGACCCTCTCCCCATCACTTATACATCTCCCTTGGGCCACAGATGGCATGCAGGTTAGGACAGCTGGATCCCATATGTCCAACTGCAGTTTGAATCCTGGACCTGGTACTTGGGAATCATGCTGGGCACGTGTGCACGCATGCCCAGGGTCTCCATGGGAGAATGAAGGAAAGGAACTGTGGTGTGGCCATCCTCCTGGGGGAGTTATGGGGTGCTTTTTCCACTTTCTCTCACTTCCTCTCTCCCTCCCCCATGAATGCATGCTCTTTATAGCAAATTAAACCAATAAATAAATAAATAAAACTCTCTTCTTCCCACATGCTCTTTCATTAGGATAAAAATGAAAAAGGACTTGAACATTGGTTCTAAAGAAGTTAGAACAATGTCTTACTTCAGTACAATGTCATCTCATATTTTATCCAGAATAAAGCCCTCAAAGAAAAAGGAAGAAAACAGTATCATTCACCTTTACTTGCAATAATATAATGCTCCACCTTGCTTTTTTCTTTTCTTTTCTTTTTTTTTTTAAGAGAGATTTTGGCTATACAGTGCATGCACTTGCCAAAGAGACAGAGAGACAGAGAGACAGAAAGCGAGAAATCACCCCCCAGGGAGATAGCCACATCCAATCCCTTCTCCTCCATTCTCCTCTCAGAATTTTGGGCGAGCATGCATGCACACATGCCCATTGTGAGTTTCAGGCCTTCAGATCTGGGACTCGAACTGTGATTGATCATGAGGGAGTCTAGCACGGTAACCATTACTCCATCTGTTGGTCCCCACCTTGCTTTCTTTTAATGGTAGGTTCTGGACCCACATATTTTTGGTTGATATGTAATGACTGTTCATATTCAGGGGGGTCAAATCACAATGTGATTTTTCAGTAAGAGACTACAATGAGTAGTGATTAAATCAGGGTAATTCACGTTATCAATGTCATCTCAACCACTTATCATTACTTTGTGTTGGGAATATTCAAAATCCTCTTTGTTTGCTACTGTGAAATATACAGTAAATCATGGTAAACTGTAGTTACCCTTCGATACTTTGTAACTGTAGTGCTTGTCCCTCTTATCTGCCTGTAATTTTGTTTCCTTTAATCAATATCTCTCTAACTACCTCCCCTCCCTTCCCAGCCTCTAGAAGTCATTCTTCAACTCTTTGCTTCTATGAAGTCATTGTTTATCATTTCTGCATGTGACTGAAACATGCAATAGTTCTCTTTCTGAGCCTGGCTTAAGTGTCAGGTCCTCCAAACTTACCCATTTAACCTCAAATGACAGGAATTCTTCTTCCTCTCACTTCCTCTCTTTTTTTTAGTGCCTGAATAGTATTCCATTGAGAGGGAATGTGTGTGTGTGTGTGTGTGTGTGTGTGTATGTGTACACACATACATTTTCTTCATCCATTCATCAGTTATAGACACTTAGGCTCATTCCGTTTCTTGGGTCTTAGGAATAGTGTTGTTAGGGTACAGATTTTTTTTTTACAAAATACTGATTTTTTTTTTCCTTTGGATATATTTCTAGGAGTGGGATTGCTAGATCTTCTGTTTTCGTTTTTTTGAGTACTCTCCTTACTGTTCTCCATCATGGGTATGCTAATACATTCCCACTAACAGTGCAAAGGAGCTCCCCTTTCTCTATTTCCTCTCCAGCATTTGTTATCTTTTGTCTTTTTGATAATAGCCATTCTGACTTGCAATGGTAACTTATAGTGCTTTTGATTTGCATGTCCCTGATGATTAGTGATAATGAATTTCTTGTCATGTACTTTTGGCCATTTTTATGTCTTCTTTTGACAACTTTATTTATGTCTTTTGTACATTCTTAAATCATAGACTCACAAACCTTTAAGACAGCCTTGAATTTTTTCCTATAGTAAGTGAAAAGGAATTGAGGCACTCATCTAGGTTAAAAATAAAAGTACAAAAAATTTTCAGAGGTTTTTGCCTTAAGCCATGTGTGCTTTCCAGAGAGAGAGGAAGAGAGAGAGAGAGACAGAGACAGTGAGAGAGAAAGTGAGAAATCACTCCCCAGAGGGGATGGCCACACCACAGTCCCTTCTCCATTCTCCTCCTGGGATTTTGGGGGATGCAAGCACATGCACTTGGTGTGAGGTTCAAGCCACCAGGTCAGGGACTCAAATCACAGTCAGCCATGTGGGAGTCCAGAGACATAACCACCACACCAAATGCTGGTCCCAATAAAAGCAAAAATACATCCAATCTTAATATATATGTAATATATACTATATTAATAATATTCATTATGGATTATTTTATTGTCATGTATTATTTCATTGATTACTATTTTACTGTAATTTATTCAATAATTATTACTGTTTATAATGACACATACAGCTAGTTTTTGAGTACATGGCAAGCATGTTGAACATACTACATGTGTATATATTTTTGTGTATGTGTGCGCACTCCCTTTCACATCGATCTATGTATAATAACTATTATCATCCCCATTTTAAACATGATAAAATGAGTTTTTTAGGAAAATTGCACAATTTGTCCAAGTAATACAGATAGTAAGGAAAAAAGGCACATTCAGACCTAGGACTGCCTTGTTCCCTGATACATAAGCACCATATCATATATATTGGGATGTTAGACAAGTCCATTTTTACATGGAAAAATATGTCATGATTTTCTGGCAACCCAAAAGAATCACTATGTGCTGTACATGATGATATCTTCTGGAAGAGAGGAAGAGAAAGGAAGAAAGAGAGGAGGGAGGACAACCAAAATTTCCCTGATATTTATAGAATTATAAGAATCTGTAGGGCTAGCCCCATGGCCTAGGGTTAAGGGAGCTGGATCCCACCTGGCCAAATGTGGTTCAGCTTCCAGTATTGGCAGCTTAAAAATCAGGCTGATACATGTACATGTGTGTGCAAAGTCCAACAGTAATGGAGAAGGGAGAAGGGATTGCAGTGTGACTGCACCCCACTGGGGTGCATTCTTTCTTTCTCTCTCTCTCTCTCTCTGTGTGTCTCTCTCTCTCTCTTTTTCTGGCAAGCATGTGTACCCACAGCAACTAAAAAGAATCACAGACTAATAATTTTGCTTTTTAAATCATATTTCTCCAGTGGGGAGTACTTTAAGGTAATGTGCAAGTCAGACAAGTCTTATATTGGAATAGTATCTATTACAATACATCTTCTAAAATAAAAATCAGAGTCTTGGTAAATTTTAGCATTATATTTCCATATAAGAGTTTTAGGTTGGGGCCACCAGGTGTTATGGTGGGTTAAGGTACTAGATTTCCCCATGGCCAACCACGGTTTGAGTCCTAGACCCGCTGGCTTGAAACCCATGCTGGGGGTGTGTGCATGCATACCCAAGATCCCAGGAGAATGGAGAAGAAATCCTGGCATGGCCATCCCCCCAGGGGGTGATTTCTCACTTTCCCTCTCACCACTGTCTTCTCTCTCTCTCCCTCTCTCTCTCTCTCTCTTTCTCTCTCTCTCTCTCGCACACATGGCCTAAGGCAAAAAACTACCAAAAATAAAAGGTCACTTCTAGACCAACTTTAGAATCTAATTTGTATAGTCAATCTTCATGGATCTTGTAATCAATTTCTTGGCAGTTGGTTTTCAATTAATTGTATGTTTTTATTTCAAAAAAAAGAAAAAAGAATAGTAAAAGTAAGTATTTTAACCATATGATTCTGGAGCCCAACAATAATCTATCACCTCTTTGAAAAAGTCACAAACTCAGCTTCTGAGGTGATGTACTTACAAGAATGTGACCCATGGACCTTTAGGTAATTGATCTGGGCTAAGTAATGAGATATGGTGTCTGAACTGCCTTCCATATTTCTAGATACTCTGTATTTTAATTTATCTTGCAAACTGCCATTTATGAATCTGGCCATAAAATGAATTCCTGCCTATTGATATTTTCAAGTCTCTGAAGGAAATGTACTAACCATAGACCACACACCCACATAACTCACATAGTTATGAGTACAGCTATTACATCAAATCTTGAGCACCACATATAGATTATATGATTGGTATTATAATTTCTATTTCTTCACTATATGTTCTTCATTCGAATTTGGCTTATATAATATACACTTTTTCATGCAGTTTCAACCCCTGTTGTCACTTTTTTAATTCCTTATTTTCTTCCTAGCCCTTTGCAGTTTGACTTCTAAACCACCAGTCCACTGAAACCATGTGGTTGCAGATCATTGATAACTACCTCTTTGTCAAAGCCAGTGATTAAAAAAAGAAAAAAAAAAAAAAAACAACTCATGTGTATTAGATTAGCATTATCTCAGCTTGATCAGGAGTAAACCTCTTTACAAGAAAATAATTAGTATGTACCTTCCTTGTGGACATAAACTATTCTTAATATAATGTTCCTTATATATGCCCAAACATAAATTTCCTGTGTCCTTAACTCTTCTGAAACTGTAAGCATAGATGAATATACAAGTAAAATTAAATCAATGAAACTTGAGTTCACAGATCATTTACTATGAATGATATTGTCTAGGCAGACTGAAAACATGTGGGACCACAGAAGTCTCCCTGTGTTCTCTACACAATGAGAGGGCTCTCCCATCACTTTCCTTTAAACTACGATAAAAATGTGTGGTACCATGTGCCAGGAGTTTAGTTTGCTGGCACTGGGCTCCTAAGCTTCATAAGTGCAGTAAGTTGGCTTTTTGTCCCTCATTGCTCATGATGGTAGCATCTGCCAGTCATGTCCAACGTAGTCATAAACGATGGTGAGTCCCAATGACTTTCCTGTCAATGGAAATGCTGCCATTTCGTCCCCCTAATGTGTCTTCCAGCTTTGACAAGCTCTGTCACTCTGGCCCTAATTTATTTGTCTCACATTTTGATTGTTTCAATAGTCTCCTCACTGACTTTTCTGCTTCTAATAATTCAATCTAATATGCATATTTTCAAATATATATTTGAAATATGATATATATATGTGTGTATATATATGTATGCATATGTATATATATGTGTGTGTATGTGTATATATATATATGTGTGTGTGTGTGTGTGTGTGTGTGTATACATACATACATCATAAAACAAAAGGAGTAAGAGAGAAATAAAGACAAGTGCCCTTAAAATTTGGAGTCTAACAGCATGATCTGCCCTCTCCCTCACCCGGGATTTCAGCCAGCCAGGATAAAGGACACACACGCACATCCAGTGTGTACAGGTCAACCTGGGAACCCAGCACAGACTTCCATATGGTTTCCAGCATTGTGTTACTGCTGCACCTGTGGCTGGGCTGAAATGAATATTTTAAACCCATATACACCATGGGGCATCAGATGATCTTGCAGTAGCTTTTCTTTGCCTGGTTAGCAACTCCTCTCGCCAATGTTGGCCACCTACTTCATCGCCTTTCACCTTCCCCCCTCCCCCTCCCACATCCCTACCTGCCTCCTGCCTCATACAGCAAACATGTCAGGACCACAAACAACAACCACCACAAACCCCTCCCTCTGTCATTACTTTGCTTCTTTTTTTGAATGCTAGCTGTCCTTCCTCTTCCTCTTCATAGAAATCCTGCAAATGCATTAGGTGTGGACTGGGCTCGCAAATCCATCTAAGCCTAAGCTCATGCCGATAACCCTTTACAGTCAAAATCTTTGTTTCCTATACAGAGAGTACTATGTATTTGTTCTCTAATTATTCTTGGTATATTGAGTGTTCTCTGAGTACAAGGCCAAGTGTGCATGTATTGTAATCTACCTAGTTTATTGTACAATGTAGAATGCAGAACTAAAAGGGATAGTGCAGTTGTTAAGAGCACAGACTTAGGGTTCCAAAGGAACTGGGTTCAAATTCTACCTCTATCTCATCTTACCAGTGTAAACATGGGTATGTTTCCCAGTAGCTCTAAGATTTCTCGTTTACAAAATGATCAGTATTTGAGAAATAAACAGTACTCAACATATGGTAACCTTTGCTATTTTTTTAAGAGAGATTTTTGCTACAAGGTGTGTGCACTTGCTGGAGAGAGAGAGAGATAGAAAATGAGAAATCACTCTCCCCCAGAGGGAGGGCCAGGCCACAGTCCCTTCTCCATTCTCTCAGGATTTTTGACATGCATGCACACGTGCCTGGCATGAGTTTTCAGCCACCAGGTCCGGAACTTGAACCACGGTCTGCTACATGTTCCAGTGATGTAACCGTTATGTCATCTGCTGGTCCTACAACTTTTACTACTAACTTTTATGAGCTTGGTTGATGTGATAGGAGTGTGTTCATTTCCCTTCTTTCCTGTCCTAGGGAGCTCAGTGGCATGTCTATTGGTGCCACAGTCCCAGTGGCAGGTTTGGAAAGGCTAATTTTATACTGTAATTATCTGGGAAAAGGAGTCAGAAGGTCAGAGGATTGACAAGGAACAGAAGTCGTGTCATACATGCACAGTCTCTAGCTCCACTCCCTCCTGACCCTTGGAAGCATTTCTCTAGAGGAATGGTCAGGACTGTGTGTCCTCACAATGCATTAAACACAAGGAGGAGGAAAGCGACTGCTTCCTGTCAGAGATGGGCCCTAGAGGAGAGAAGTGGCTGCCTTGTGTGAAAGCTGAAGAATGTCATTAATCTAATTGTTCTGCTCACAATTCCAACTCTGTACCCCACGAACTACTAATGAGAGCCTGGTCCTCCTCTGGAGGCCTCGGCTTTCTCATCTGAAAAATGAAGGGGCTGGATCAGGTGATCTCGAAGGGTCCCTTATTCTAACAATCTGAGTTAAAGAAAAGCTTTAAGCAATTTCAAGGGAGCTCACACAAAAGAGAAAAGTCGGGAGAAAAATCTCCTTTTCCAAGCTCTGTGTCTGTGTCTTCCTCAATGGAACAGAACAGTCGATACAAAATGTGATTTCTGACTGACAGGCGACAGAGCACAAATCAAACAGATAGACAAAGAAACGCCAGTGCCCCTCGCATTCCCTTGGTTCCACTAGAATGAAGCCACTGAAACACTTTATATTTTAATCAACAAAGTTAACTCTAAGCAATTACCATGATTGGCTCCAAATGATATTTTGTACCGTCCGTGACAGCCATCTGTTTGGCAGACAACACGGCCGTTTCAAGAATTATTACAGAGCACGGTTGCAAGTGTCAGAAATGATGGCCCTGTAGACTCGGTCTGATTGTCTGCTTCAGTGTAGTTACAAAAAGGGACAGAGAAGAAAAAAGAAAATACATCTGTGATAAAACACTCTGGGTCTTCTTACCATTCGTCATTGTTACCTCTGTCTGTAAGTCTTAGGAGGTAGGTACTCCAAGATGTTGACTATCCCCCTTCATCTCTTCTATAAGGCCCCTCATTCTTTGTTACTTCTCCTGCGTTATTCTAGGTTGTTGTTACTTGTCACTCGGACCTCTGATGTAATCTCCTAGTTGGTCTTCTTTCTCTATTCCCTTGCCTTCCAATCCACCTTACACATGATCCCCAATGAGGTTTTTTTTTTCCCCCTAAAATTTAGCCATGATCATGGCCCTTTCCACTACAGATAGAGTAATGTTAACATTGCCTGGAATTCAGGAGCTTCTGTCATTTCTGATCAATCCGCTTTTCCTCCCTCATCACACACACCCCATCACTCTCAGCCTATGGTCAGTCTGGACTAGTCACAGTTCCTGGCAAATGTCTGTGATTTCCCCTTTCCAATACACTTGCTCACAAGTTCTTTCCTTCTGAGCTTATTACCATCTCTACACACACACACACACACACACACACACACCCCTCTGTTACCTCTGTACAGTTTTTGGGCACCATCTTGGCTTTTGCAAGAACACAGGAAGATGTCTATGAGTCTCTAAGGCTGAAGGAACCCCTCTGTCCTTTAGGCCAGTGCTGGGGTTAGGTACCCACATCACTGTCTTTAATTGTAGCTGATCAGCCATTTAAAAATATTCTTTTGGAGAGCTTTTTGCTATAGAGCACGTGTGCTTGCCAGACAGACAGAGAGAGATGGAGAGACATGAAGTGAGAAATCACCCTCCAGAGGGGATGGCCACACCACAATGCTTTCTCATCTATTCTCCTCTCGGGATCTTGGGTACACACGCACACTCACCTGGCATGAGTTTAAGTGAGCAGGTCCAGGACTTGAACTGCAGTCGACTATACGGGAGTCCAGCGACATAGCCATTATGCCCTCTGCTGGTCCCACCATTTTAATTTTAATCAAGCTCTAAAACAGCTTATATGGGGGCAGAGTGTGTCTTCAAAAATTCATGGAAAATGTACATTATGAATACACAATGGATGAATTTCAATTTTTTTACACCAAAATAAACTTTTTCTATAATTCTTTTTTCATATATTTTTGGAAGTCCCCTAGTATTGTTTCTAAAATTAAGTTGGCATTCTAAGTCATCTTGTCAAGCTTATTCCTTAGCTTATGCTAAAAGTTTAAGTTGTCATAAATCACAATGCTCTTATTAAAATAATTCTCCGGGCTAGATGGTGGCCCAGGGGAAATGCAACTGGACCCACATGGGAAAGATTCTGGTGTCCTGGGACCTCCCTGTGCACACCAGGCACATGTGTGCCCATGGTCTGGGCTGGTTCAGACTGGGAGCAGATCATGACCTGAGAACTCTGTTGTGGGTACCCTTTCTCATCCTCTTTCTTTCTCTTTCTCTCAGAGCAAATAATAAACTTTAAAAAATAATTATTCTTTCTAGAATTCATGTCTGGAAAGATAGGGGAGCACAATAGACTGGATCTTCTCAAAGTTTGCTTTGTAGAATATCAGTTTATAGTTTTTCTTTTTTTTCTATTTTCAGAAAATAAGACAAGGTAAAGTGAAAATGTGTAGGGTGAGGTTAATTTTTGAAATACTCCCCCTCTGGGTCACCTCCTCCAAAAGACTCCCTGATGAGTGTAAGTAAATCATCCCTATCCCTCCCTGCTCTCAAACTCCTTGCTCTGACTTGTTTTACCCCAGACATTCTGCTCTTACCTAAAATGAAACACATTTATGTGCTTCTTTCTTGGCTCTCTGACTAGAATATCAGTTTAATGAGGGGAAGAAATTCATCTTATTTATCTTTCTATCCATACAATATAGGTGCTCAATTAATGTTTCTTGAATAATAAGTAGATTAGAAAGGCTATTTGAGTTTTTAACCCAACATTTCCTATTGATTCAGTCATAGGTTACTTGCAAATATTATTTTCATGGGGTTGTTTTCTGCATCTAAAATGGCTTAAGAAGTACAGACCAAAAAGGAAAAGAGAGTCATCAAGATCTGTGATTAAGGGAACCAGCAGTTAACGTAATGGCTATGTCACTGAACTCCCACGTAGTCGACTGCAGTTCATGTCCCGGATCCAGTGGCTTAAAACTCACGCCAGGGCCGTGTGCATGCGTGCCCAAGATCCCGAGAGGAGAATGGAGGAGAAGGGATTGTGGCGTGACCATCACCCCTGGGGGGTGATTTCTCGCTTTCTGTCTCTGTGTCTCTCTCTGTCTGTCTGGTGAGCGCATGCGCCCTATAGCGAAAACCTCTCAAAAAAAAAAAAAAGATCTGTGATTAAGTGACTATGACTTACAGCGAGACAACATCAACTGAAAAAGGAAAAGAATACTCAGCAATTAAACAGAAAAACAAAAGAAAGTAGCCATCTGGTCTGTAGAAGATAAATAGACACATTTAAAGACCATTTAACTCCAACTAAAGACTGAAATTCTGAGAAGCCAACTGTTAGGATTTCTTAGTAATCATGATCAGACTTAGTATGATGGATCCAAAATCTAATGCTAGACAGTTAAGGGTCATTAATAATAACATTTTTTTTTCTTTTTGGCTTTTGCCATAGGGTGTGTGCATTTGCAGGAGAGAGAGACAGAGAAAGGGAAAGTGAGAAATCACTGCTGGTTCCCAATATTTTATTTTTTCTGAAAAGAAAAAGATGGCCAACTTTCAGATTTTTCTGGGACCTCCCTGTGCACACCAGGCACATGTGTGCCCATGGTCTGGGCTGGTTCAGACTGGGAGCAGATCATGACCTGAGAACTCTGTTGTGGGTACCCTTTCTCATCCTCTTTCTTTCTCTTTCTCTCAGAGCAAATAATAAACTTTAAAAAATAATTATTCTTTCTAGAATTCATGTCTGGAAAGATAGGGGAGCACAATAGACTGGATCTTCTCAAAGTTTGCTTTGTAGAATATCAGTTTATAGTTTTTCTTTTTTTTCTATTTTCAGAAAATAAGACAAGGTAAAGTGAAAATGTGTAGGGTGAGGTTAATTTTTGAAATACTCCCCCTCTGGGTCACCTCCTCCAAAAGACTCCCTGATGAGTGTAAGTAAATCATCCCTATCCCTCCCTGCTCTCAAACTCCTTGCTCTGACTTGTTTTACCCCAGACATTCTGCTCTTACCTAAAATGAAACACATTTATGTGCTTCTTTCTTGGCTCTCTGACTAGAATATCAGTTTAATGAGGGGAAGAAATTCATCTTATTTATCTTTCTATCCATACAATATAGGTGCTCAATTAATGTTTCTTGAATAATAAGTAGATTAGAAAGGCTATTTGAGTTTTTAACCCAACATTTCCTATTGATTCAGTCATAGGTTACTTGCAAATATTATTTTCATGGGGTTGTTTTCTGCATCTAAAATGGCTTAAGAAGTACAGACCAAAAAGGAAAAGAGAGTCATCAAGATCTGTGATTAAGGGAACCAGCAGTTAACGTAATGGCTATGTCACTGAACTCCCACGTAGTCGACTGCAGTTCATGTCCCGGATCCTTTCTTGCTTTCTGTCTCTCTGTCTCTGTCTGTCTGGCGAGTGCACGCACCCTATAGCAAAAACTTCTCAAAAAAAAAAAAAAAAAAAGATCTGTGATTAAGTGACTATGACTTACAGCGAGACAACATCAACTGAAAAAGGAAAAGAATACTCAGCAATTAAACAGAAAAACAAAAGAAAGTAGCCATCTGGTCTGTAGAAGATAAATAGACACATTTAAAGACCATTTAACTCCAACTAAAGACTGAAATTCTGAGAAGCCAACTGTTAGGATTTCTTAGTAATCATGATCAGACTTAGTATGATGGATACAAAATCTAATGCTAGACAGTTAAGGGTCATTAATAATAACATTTTTTTTTCTTTTTGGCTTTTGCCATAGGGTGTGTGCATTTGCAGGAGAGAGAGACAGAGAAAGGGAAAGTGAGAAATCACTGCTGGTTCCCAATATTTTATTTTTTCTGAAAAGAAAAAGATGGCCAACTTTCAGATTTTTCTTGAATCTTCCCTTTGTACTTTCTCCTTTATGACTCCTGGGCACACTCACCTCCTATAACCTCACATAGTTCCCTCAGTCCTACTAGCCCATCGAAGGTCCAACAGAGTGAATAGGATACCTTTTTCTTTCCTCGTACTGTGAATGGTCTGAGCATAATAATAGGGGAACAGCAGTTGGCGTAATGGCTATGTCATTGAACTCTCATGTAGTTGACCACAGTTTGAGTCCCAGACCCGGTGGCTTAAACTCACACTGGGCATGTGCATGTCCATGCCCAAGATCCTGAGAGGACAATGGAGGAGAAGGGATTGTGGCATGGCATCCCCCCTGGGGAATGATTTCTTGCTTTCTATCTCTCTGTGACTCTCTGTCTTTCTGGCAAGTGCTTGTGCCCTATAGCAAAACCTCTCCAAAAAAGAAAAAAGAGAGAGAGAGAGAGAGAGAACACCACCACTCATATCACTCATTCATCAAGTGCTTGCAAACTAATTCCTGCTCTTAAAGTTCTGTTGAAAGTCTAAGGCTACAAGTCCATAATCATCCAGTCTACTGACCTATATTTGGTCTGTGACCCGCTTGCTCCAGCTGTGGGATTTGACACATGGTTACATTCTCTCTGAGTCTGCGATATGCAGGCATCCCCTGAGCTCTACCCTCAGTCCTTGTCTCTGCTCTTTACATTTCCACATGGGCAATCTCATCTAATTATCCCACTGTTTGCACAAAACTTCCAAAGTTTAGGGTCTAAAACTATGATCTCGATCCTGCCCAAACCTGTCTTTTATTATTCATATCTCACCACAGTCATACATCAAAGTTAGCACATTCCCATAGAAGGTTTTTTCCCTCTAAAACCTGAAAATAATTTTTTGCCATTTTTCTTTCCTTGATATTCTTATTTAAACTTTTAACATATATGCCATCTTTCAAAGAACTTCTGTCTTGGAAATGGTAACTGTCTCAACCCTCCTTTTAACTCCCAGTTCAAGTCCTCATCATTTCTTGCCTCAATTATGGTAAGAAGCTCCCACTTGGTCTCTGCATCTCCAGTTTATTTCATTTTTTTTCCTGGCTCCAGCCGTCTTACTTCCTGCTGCCATTGGAAAATACAAATAGAAAGCTACTAGGCCATCAGGAAAGTAATGACATAGTTTTCTGTTCAAAAATGTATCATGACTTTCCCAATGACCCAATATTAGAATATGGGAGAGAGAGGCATGAGTTTATGTGGAGGATAAGGCAGCTGGGTCCCGCATAGCCAACTGCGCAGTATGAGCCCTGGATCTGGTGGCTTAAAAACATACTGTGTGCATGTGCGCCCAAAAATCCCAAGAGGAGGATGGAAGAAGAGATTGTGGCATGGCCATGCTCTAAGAGGAATGATTCATTACACTCTCCCTCCCTCTCTCTCTCTCTCTCTCTCTCTCTCTCTCTCTGGTAAAGACATGTGCCCTAGAGCAGTAAGATAAACACGAAAAAGAATAAAAAGAGAGAGTGAGAGACCCTAACCTAGAGAAGATGTTGGATACTCTAAAGAGTTCTGGGACTGAAACTCTAAATTGATTTGTTTGCAGAGTCCAATTCAAAGAGTGAGGAAAATATTGGAGAATATTAGAGTGGTGTTCAAGTTGAGCTGGTTAGAGTGGTGTTCAAGTTGAGCTGGTAGTGTTCAAGTTGAGCTGGAGTGGTGTTCAAGTTGAGCTGGTTCACACTCAGTTCTATACATTTCACATGCGGAAAGGACTACCAGAGGGGCATTTCATTACTGAGAAGGTTGGCAGGCCTCATCTGACAGTAATACTGTAGACATGGCAGTGGTGGGGTGGGTCCCAAAGCCTCATGGTTAAGGGAGCCCTATCCCACATGGCCAACCATGGTTTCAATTCCAGCCCTAGTGTCTTGAGAAACATGTTAAGTACATGTGCCCCAAATCCCAACATGATGGAGAAATGGAGGACAAGGGATTATGGCATGACCATGCCTCATTGGGTAGTGCTTTCTCCCTCATCTCTTCGGTGAGCACATGTATCATTTGGTGATTAAAACAAACAAACAAAAAAGTGGCAGCCCTGGAAAGGGGTAGCAAAACTTGAAAAACTCATGAAATTGTGCAGCAAGAGAACAAAGAGGAATGTCTTCCCTGAGATTCAGAAGCTCCAGATTCTCAGTGCTGAGCAGTTGAGAACAATTCTGCTTCCCTGCCTATGAGTGAGTAAACTGCATTGCTGTTTTGACAAGTTTGACTCCCTGAGGCCAGCTAGGCTGCAGGTGGATTTTCACTCCATAAAAACTCTTTGGAAAATGTTTTTAGGATGCATCTAGAATTGTACATCTGTGGCTCTGCCAGGTGTCAAAATGGATTCTTTATGAGTTAGCGAAAGTTAATAGAAGGTCAAGAGTGGTAAAGGAGGAAAACAGCTTCTGCTAGCGTGAGAATGAGGTGACAGTGGACTGCAGCCAGGCTATAGTGTAGGTACGGTGGCAAGTGACCTGACATGTTGCTGGATGTTTGTGGAGTGTCAAGAACACAAGAATCAAGAACTGAGCTGTTTAACATGCAAGTCCACATGTAGGTGAGTGTGCCCTGTGATTGAACGAGCAGATGAGCTGATTTGGGGTGGTGGCAGAGTGGGGGAAACTCAAGTTAGGATCTAATTCTGTAACTTAAAGTATGTAGTAGACATTTAACTGGAGATGCAGTATATGTGTCTGCAATTCAGAGGAAAGGTCTTAATCAATAAACTTAAGATTCATCAGCCCCAAAATGATATTAAAGTCACGGACCAGTCTGAACTAGAGAAGGTAGATATGGCCCAGGATGATGAAGGTGGGGTTCTAAATGTTGGGGCATTTCAACTTTAGAGACAAAGCAAGAAGCAGCCAGAATTGAGCAGCTATGTCCGGCAAAGGTACTCACTGTCCACACGAGTATATGAAATTTAGCAGTGCGGGGGGCGGAGAAACCAAAAGGGAAATTTAGAAATTACCTTTACTTATTTTTACTACTAAGCATATGTTGTGTGCCTTTCTAAAATCTGCTTGAGAATCCTGTGGGACGGATGTGAACATCCTCATTTAAAGAGATGAGGCTGAGACTTCCTGGTGCTGGGTGCTGGGGAGCTGAGCTGGCTGTCTTCATGTCAGAATGTTGTGTGCTATGTGCGATGCTGCTCTGCTCCTAAGCTAATTTCAGAGGCACAGGGGCTGTCACCTAGGGGTATACATGGGCTTTCACTTTATTTGGGAGCTGAAGAGCCACCCTGGAGTCTGGCTGCCTGCTCTTCAGGTTTCCTGCTCCACCAGGGAAGCTTAATGGTGAGGCTGACCTACCGTGCCCTGGCTGGTGCTTATCAAGGATGGAATCAGGGAGTGACACCATAGCACAGCCATAAAATGCTGCTCAGGAGAAGCAGATCCCACATGGCGACCATGGTTCAAATCCTGACCCACTCAACCCGAAAATATGCCAGGCACACACACAAGTGCCCAAAATTTGAAGGGCTAGAGGAAGGAGATCACAGCAAGACCAGGGCCTTGGAGGGTGCTTCTCTCCCTCCCTCCTCTCTCCTCTCTCCCTCCCTTTCTCTATCAGAGATAAAGAAAAAAAAAAAAAAGGAATCAGTAGCCTTTTGTTTTTGCACATTCATTTCCTCTTAACTAGAGGATAAAAGTTATCCTACATTCCAGGAGAGTGATGAACTAGAGCAGTAAAGCAATAACTTAAATTTTTAAAAATATTTTAGCTACAGACTCACTTACAGAATGTTTTAGTGACTCATCTCTTAATCTGACACTTTCGAGCAATTAAAAGTAAGACATCATGTTAGAATTTCTGTTCTAAGCATAAGTATATTCTACGGAGACTGAGGAATGAGTTGTATGTGTGTATCTATACCTACTCACCTCTTTCTTTGCAGATATTCTCCTATTTCTCTGTCTGCTAAGATATATATGATATACCACATTTTTTTTGTTCGTTTGTTTTTAAACACTTCCTTTAAATAAGCCTCTTCACATATTCCAGTTTCTATCAAGCCAGACTGGTAGAAAGTCAGTCTCAGGGCCAGCAGATGGAGTAATAGTTATATTACTGGACTCCCATGTAGTTGACAATGGTTCGAGTCCCAGATCCGGTGACTTAAAACTCACATTGGGCCACGTGTGCATGCATGCCCAAGATCCTGAAAGGAGAATGGAGAAGGGGTTGTACTAATTTCTCACTTTCTGTCTCTCTGTCTCTCCAGTGAGCACACACACCCTGTAGCAAAACTTTCTCTAAAAAAATAAATAAAAATAAAAAGACAGTCAGTTGCCACCAGTCTCTGCTTTCCACCTGTTATAAGTTTTTCCTTCTATTTAAACTTGGGACTTGACTTCATCCATCATCAGCCATTGCTGTAAGCCTTTACTGGTTATAACAGTACTCCCACCCACCCTGTAGGAGCTGTGCACCCTGCAGCTCACAGCCTCAGGAGGGCGCCCTCAGCAGGCACACACAGCAGTGCACAAGGCTGCACCCTGCAACCCTTGACTCTGTCTTCTCCCCAGTCCTGGCCATCTGTCTGTCTGTTACCGTCTCACTCGCTCCCTCACTTCTCCCCATCCCCGTTTCCTTTTCCCTCTCCTGCTCTTTCTAAAACTGTCCATTTTCAGTGGTTCTTTCACTCTGTGTCACCCCACCCAATGGACACCTCACATCTTCTCTGGCATAACAGTTAGTGGGATCTATCTAGTTCAGGCAGCTCTTGCTTTAAGCACTGCTGACCACCCTGGGGCATATATTTTAAATTGTTACCTGAACAAAATGAGGAGAAAAAAACAGAAAGCAAAATGCAAATGAATATATCACAAATTGTTTTACCACAAGTCTTACATATATTGAAATATAGCTAGCAAATCACATACGAGCCTCCTTTTATCCAAACAAAACGTATCTTAAACACTTCATCCTAAGGTTTTACTCTTCAGTCCTTTCATCACTTAGAATATTTCTTTCTGGACCCAATCCAAATAGTCTTCCTATAATTCTAAGATCAAAACTAGAAATCGGTTCTCTGATAATGATCTGATGGAAGTAATTATACTTCCAACTCCTTCTATTTATCTTTCTTTTTTCTTTCTTCTTTTAATAAAACACTTTTAAACTATTTTCTGTGTTCCCGAGTTGTAATTCTGGGCATATGTTCTTTAATTTTCTTCAAAGCAGTGTTTAGAAATCAGCTGAAAATGCCACTACTTTGGAGCCTTGCTTCTTCTGATGAGAAGATATTCCTGTTTTCTAGGTCCTTTATGAAAAAAAAAAAAAACATTTACATGAGAGGGAAAGTGAAAAGACAAACCCAGTTAATTAAGAAATAAACTAACATAATTAAATGCACGATGTGTTTTCTTTAATTCTCACCCATTGAATGCGAAACTAGGAAAGAATGAGCAGGAACTTCAGTGACCAAATACAATGTCCGCATCCTTTGAATGTGCCCCCCTCCCAAAGTCCCAGCGATTTCATCTTGAACTGTCCCCTATTCTGTTAGTACACATCTCTGAGGTACTGCAGTGATATTTTAATAGGATCAAAGAATCACAGGAAAGTAGAGATGAAAGTAATTTTAGAGGTCACTGAATCTAATCTTGCAACTGGCAAGAAACTGTGGCTGCCTGCCTCTGAGAGATGGCAGGAAACTGCATAATGGGTCCCAGTCATAAATGAATCTGCTTTTTTCATTAGACAGACAGGAATAAAAGCCCCTATCTGCTACTCGGACAAGTTTTGACACCATTTTGAGCCCATGGATATGATAACACTGACCATTTTGACAACTTGTAATAAATACTAATTTCCTTTTTGAGATGATTTTGCCTGAGAGTGCATGTGCACACCAGAGAGAGAGACAGAGATGATGAGAGGAAAAATGAAAATCACCCCCTGGGAAGATGGCCCTGCCGCAATCCCTTCTTTTCCATTCTCTTCCCAGGATCTTGCACATGAATGTACACGCACCCAGTGTGAGTTCTAAGCCACCGGGTCCGAGGCTCAAACCATGGACAGCCATGTGGCAGTCCAGTGACACAGCCACAACACCGTCTGTTTTCTCCATAAATATTTTAAAAATTAACACATGAGAGCATTTGATACACAAGAGAGATCACTCTCTACTTGACAAACTTACACTACTCTTCAAGATAGCCCACGCCTTAAATCACATAACGTCTATTTAACATCAATAACCACTTAATCGTCACTTTTCCTCTTAAGACAATGGCTTCTTCTCATTCTCCATGTCTTCGGTCTTTTCTGATATGCCACATTCCCAAATCCCACAATTCTCATCCTGGTCCCATGCTCAGGCACCCCCTGGTTTACAGTCACCCTGCCCTCAGATCACCGTATGCAGATACTCATGCATGTGGCACTGGGTGGGTCGGACTCACATCCCCTCTGAGTATTTTGTCTGATTCTGTCCAAGATTGCTCTTTCTTTTGTAGTACACTTATCCAAAATTATTAGAAACTGTCTATGACTGGGGCATTCACAACAATGACACTGCCTGGTATCTTCCAATTTCTTTAGGGGCTCTTCCTGTGGTCAGTGCAATACATCCTGAATCAGATTGTGAAATCCATGACGGTTGATCCCGTGGCCACAAAGTTCACTCTTACTTCTAGGCTAATGGGGATAATAACACTCTTCATGTTCTTTTAGTAATGCTTCCCCTACATTTAAATAGTTTCATTTTCTGAAAAATCCTGGACATCTGTTTATATTAGTCTAATCATAAATTGAATCTTTGGAGAGTTTTGATAATTTGTTATCTAGTTGTATTATAAGTCATTAAACTTCATAGACTTGATCTACACTGAAAAAATAAATCCCTTATCAGACTACAATACAAGCAAAATGAATCAGGGAAACTATATTCTTAGGATTCTCTACTTGCTACTTCTTGTTATAGGGAAAACTTAAATTTCCTTCCTCATCTCTAAAATGTATACATTCAACTTAAAGGTATTTTTAAAGTCACTTTTACCTCTCAGCCTGTGTAACCTTGAGATTTCTTATACATTCTTCAAGCTTTTATTAATACTAGACCTATTATTATTATTATTTAGGTTTTTGCCTAAATAATAATAGGGTGAATGTGCTTGCCAGAGACAAAGAAAGTGAGAAATCACCCCCTGTGAGGGACGGCCATACCTCAGTCCCTTCTCCTCCATTCTCCTCTTGGGATTTTAGGTACACATACACATGTGCCTGACATGATTCTCAAGCCATTAAGTCCAGGGCTTGAACCACTGTAGGCCATGTGGGAGTCCAATGCTTTAACCTCCACACTACTGGCTGACCCCAACATGATATTCGTTTTTACACAGAACTGCTGGTGTGAAATCTGATACAATGCAGCAGTCCAGTGCCTGAAACATGGTGCTTATTCACATGGGTTCATTGGACGAATGTGGAATGCAATGAAGCTCTGGGAGATATTAGCTCACGATTTCAAGATGGTATGCCCATGGCTCCAAACATGAAGCATGTAATTAAATGTCAAATGGTCTCATTTTAGCATGAGAGGAAATCAGAGTGCCGGTCAGAGGAAAGATTTTTCGATTCAGTTTTAATTGGTCATTTCCCTTGGGAAGCTTGAAGAGCTATGATGGTTAAAGGAATAAAATAGAAAATACCAAAACTATTCATGAATAATTACCCAGCAAGTGAAGATAGGAAGACTTTTCTTTTAATTATTTTTAGAGATCTGAATTATTAGGATATTTGCAAAAGGGGACTTGTGGTCTAGATACAGCATAAAACATCAAGCAAAAAAGAGGCAACAATAAGCAAATATCAAATCACACGCATGGGGATTTATTTAAGGAAGTGTCTCCTCATGTAGGCAGCGATATGTTTAAAAGTGAGACATTTCTTTTCACTTGTTTCTATTTTAAGTGATTGCTTTGACAGGTCTTTGAAGAAAAGATCATTTTCTAGCCGGCAGACACAGAAACTGCCCTTAAATGTCTGATCTTGTCGCATTTTCATTGGAGACTACATTGTGATTGGCTTCCGTGGTGATCCTCCTGTCAGTGTGGCTAAAAATAATGACATTGGATTGTCAAGGCCCCTTGCAAGGCAGGCACTAATTAATTGTCTCTCAAAATCTCTTAGTGAGGAAATCACTAATATTATTTTTTAACATTCTGTGCATTTTGCACTTGCAGAGTGCTTTAAAAAAATCATCAGTGGCCATGAAGAGATGGGTATTTGTGCTATTCTCAGCAGAAAGCAAAGATGCAGTCCCAAGATCACCTGTGTCTACTCTGCAACAGCCATGAGCCTGCAGCCAAGTTCTGTAGCAGCCTCACTGGCTACATTGCTGTGAATCCCAGCTGAATAATGGGATGGCTATGTGTAAGGCATTGTTAATGTAGTATTCTACTCTCCAGCGATGGAAGTTAATAAGCAACAAATTAATTCAGTTATAAAACTGTCCTTCCAAAACCAAAAACCTTTGAATTTAGTCATTTTCACTTGGAAGGCATATACAGCATGCAGACTGAAAAGTTTTAAATGTGCTCTTGCAATTGTAGGAAATAAGCCATCTGGTATATATTAGTCTCTTGTACTTAAAATAACTTTTTTTTTAAGAATTAACTTTATTTATTTTAATTTGACCAGAGAGGGACAAAGCAGGAGAGAGACAGAGAGAGAGGGAAAGCGAGAAAACAAGCTGCCAGGTCCAGGACTCGAACTGTGGTCAGCCATATGAGAGTCCAGTGTCCTTAACCACCATGCCACCTGCCAGCCCCTGACATAAGAACTCTTATAAGATATTTTCTATTTACTTTTCAGTCTGGAAAGTACTACTTCTGACTACTCAGCCAGAGCCGAGCTTCAGGGTAGCCTCACTAAAAAGAGAATTTCTGTACTATGATATGGTAGATTGTGGATAATTTTTTAATTATCTGAGTTTCTTTTACTTTTTCTTTTTCTTTTTTTTTTTGGGGGAGGTTTTCGCTATAGGGCACGTGTGCTTGTCAGACAGACAGAGAGAGACATAGAGACAGAAAGTGAGAAATCACCCCCCAGGGGGGATGTTCACACCGCCATCCCTTCTTCTCCATTCTCCTCTTGGGATCTTGGGCACGCACACACACGTGCCTGGTGTGAGTTTTAAGCCACCAGGTCCGGGACGCAAACCGTGGTCGACTACGTGGGAGTCCAGCGACATAGCCATTACTCTAACTGCTGGTTCCCAGTTATCTGAATTTCTAATCAACATGTAATATGAGGGTGCTTCAAAAAGTTTGCGAAAAAATGGAATTAAAATGTAACCTTATTTTGCTGTGAAAAAGTTTTGAAATTCATGATTTGCTCATTTTACCTCAAAATTCTTTTACATCAAAATAAATATACTTTACTATCATTTTTTCATAAGCTTTTTGAATTACTCTCATATGCTATGCTAGAGAGATCAATCAACTGATAGAAAGTTTATACTTCTTACAGGGAGCACTGGAGAGAAAATGAGGTTTCAAGAAAGCTGTTAATATTTAGTACAGATAACCTTTACCTTAAAACTGGGACAAATCAGGGGAGTGTAGTTAAGGATAATAATTACAATTCTCTATTATATATATATAAATAATTACAATACAAAACATTTATCTAGGCCTATATTTTAAGGCCAGTACTTTACTAAGTATTTTTCATGCTTTTTCTTATTTAATCCTTTCAAAATCTCTCATTCTTGTGTATGGAGAAATTGTAATGTATGAAGTTGGGGCTAGCTCAGGCATGGCGGTACTCTGCTGAGTGAGAGGAGCTGGATCTCATGACCAGCTTCTCCAGTCCCCAGACCAGTCACCTGCAGCCCCCGACCGTCAGCCTGAAATGGGCACATGTAAGAATGTCCAAGATCTCACAGGCTGGAGGGCTAGAGCAAGGCGGCAGTGGAGGACAAGACCCTGTGGAGGGTGCTCTTCTCTATCTTTCTCTCCTTCCCACATGCACGGACATACATTCTACATTCTATCATGAGTAAAGAAAACAAACCAAAAAAAGTGAAGGTTGAGTATTTGCTGAAGTTTATACAGCTAGTAAGTGCCATAGCAGAGATTGGGGGGTGTGTGTTGGTGGGGGGAGTATTGTTTCAGAGCATTTCTCTTTATTTTGCATTTGAAAACCCATCGGCCAGCCAGCCACGGGGTAAAGTGGCTAGGTCCCATATGGCTATCCCTATAGTTCAAATCCCGGATGCAGTGGCTTGAGAAACACCCTGGGTGCATGTGTGTGCATGCCAAAATCCCAAGAGGAGAATTGAGAAAGTATCCAGCCTCATGGCCATCCCCCCGGGAGATGCTTTATCTCTCTGTCTCTCTCCAGTAAATGCATATGCCCTATAGCAAATTCGAAAAGGAAAGAAGGAAAATTTAAGAACTTAAAGTTATCTATTTGGGCTTCCTCGGCCCTTTATCCCAGCCTTTCCACCACCCTCCCGTCACATGACTGAACACGTATGCTATGACTGAACACCAAGCACTCACAGCTTTTAGGTGGAATGAACTCCGAAAGGCATTTTTTTTCTTCTCCCCCAGAATTGCTAAGCATGAGATGAACCATTTAGTTTCAACTACAGTAGAGTGGTGCCCCCTTATGTATAGGAGATACACTTCAAGCCCCTCGGGGGATGGTGGAACCACAGGGAGGACTGAGCCCTGTGTTTACCAGTAACTTCCACCAAATAACCAAAACCACTAAGCGGTAACCGGCGAGCAGCACATGTAGTATGGGTAAGCCGTACAGAACAATGATCCACAGCCCAGGAGAGTGTAAGGACAGCTCGAGCACACAATTTAAAACTCATGTTTATTTCTGGAATTTTTCAGTTATTTTCAGACTGCAGTTGACTGCAGGTAACAAACTGCAGAAAGTAAAACTGGGTGAGCAGGGGCTACTCTACCATTTTATTTTCAACCTGATTACAGCATGGCGGATTAGGTGTTTTATGTCAATTCAGTTTGTTTTAAGACCTGTTTGAAACAATGATGACTATCATTTGTTCAAAGGGGGGTGTTGTATAGTTAACTTGTGCTGTAAAGTCATAAATGAGTAATATTGATAAAATCAGACTGCTCGCCTTGTCTCTCTGCTCCTCCCATGCCAGCCCCGGCACACTCTCTCTGAGCACCATGGGCTACATTCTGGCTGTCAAACTTGTTTAAGTGCACATCCCCCTTAGCTTTTGGCTAGACTACCAAGATATGTGTACTTATTATCATTTGAGTGATATGACAATAATGGTTGTTATTGAACACTTGCTATATGTATTCTGTTTTAAGAACTTTTTGAAGTATTCATTTATGTATGTTACTTTATAGTAGGGTTTTTTTTTGGGGGGGGGAGAGTTTTTTGTTGTTGTTTTTGTTTGTTTGTTTTGTTTGCTCTAGGGTACATGCACTCACCAGAAAGACAGAGACACAGAAAGCGAGAAATCACCCCCCAGGGGGAATGGCCACGCTGCAATCCCTTCTCCTCTATTCTCCTCTCAGGATCTTGGGCACACATGCACACACATGTGCCCGGCGTGAGTTTAAGCCACTGGGTCCGGGACTCAAACCGCAGTTGACTACATGAGAGTCCAGCAACAGAGACATTACACCAACTGCTGGTCCCCATGGTAGTTTTATGACATAGGTATTATCACCATTTTACAGATAAGGCAATTAAGATATGACATGCTAAATAACTTGCGTAGGCCACTCAGCTTGCAAGGGACAGAACTGAGCTTGAACCAGGCCATCTGACTTGAGTCTCTGCTCTAATCCCCTGTCTCACAGCTTCTTCTACACATGCTATGCTACTCATGTACACATGATTTTTGGAATATGAGAAATTAGAATTTTTTTAAGGTTTTGCCATAGGACACATGCACTAGTCAAAGAGAGAGAAAGCCTGGAGAAACAGACAGAGAGACAGACAGACAGACAGTGAAAGAAAAAGAGAGAAATCTCTTCCCAGGAGAATGGCCATGCTGCAACCCCTTCACCTCTCGGGATTTGGGGCACACACACACACACACACACACACACACCACAACACACCACACACACACACACACACACACACGCACACACACACTCATACATGCCCAGCATGATTTTTAAGCCTCCAGGTCTGGAACTCAAACTATGGTCGACCATGTTGGAGTCCAGCACCTTACTACCATGCCACCTGCTAGCTCCCCAAAATACTGATTCATCAGGAAAGTCATGACACATTTTTGCATAGAAAACTATGTCATGACTTTCCCAGTGACCTAACAGGAACTTTTAAAGGACAATGTACCTGTTGGTAATATTGAAAGTCTCATACTTTTGTCCTCTATCCCCAAGGAGTTATCTAGATCCACCTCTGGGTTACATGTATTTCTTTTTGGAATCACCTTAGGGGGCTCTTAAAGGAGGAAGTGCAAACTGCAGCCCTCAGCGACTTTAACATCCCTCTTTGTTTAGACTCTGTGGTAACAGTGGAGTCTACGAATATGGCGTCTCTCTTCCAGTTTGTTCCATCCTTCCATGAGTTTGGGGCACTTTTCTTCCTGCTGTCCCTGGACTTGCCCATTAAGGCCCAGTCAGACTAAACTAAAGCCTTCCCCAAATTCCCTCATGTCCATTTGTCCTCTAGACTAAACTGACCAGTCTTACTATCCTAGGAAGTTGCTAAGTAATGTACCGGCTCAATGGAAAAATAAACCATATACCCGCGTGACTCCCTCCCTTTCCATCTGCCGTCTTTGATAACAGTCATCTTTGAGAGCTTCCAAAACCACCCTATTTAGAATTCTCTCTCTGGGGCCAGCAGGTAGTGAGGTAGTTAAGGTGCTGGACTCCCACATGGCTCACCACAGTTTGAGTCCAGACCTGGTGGCTTGCTTTCTCACTTTCCCCCCTCTCTCTCTCTTGCCCTGTCTCTCTCTGGTCAAATTAAAAAGAAAAATAATGATGATAATAATAAAAATAAAGTTCTCTCACACACACAAATACACACTTTTCCCCTACTTTTCTTTTCTCCACTGTAGTTTTGCCAGATGATTTTTTTGTGAGTTTACTTTCACTCAAAAGTGAACTTAAGGGCAGAAATTTCTGACTCATTTATTCCTATATTCCTAGGGCCTACAATAATGACTGTCTCATGGTAGAGAGTGGACAGTAGACAGTAAAAACAAAACAAAACAAAAAAACTAGTTGAATGAATGGTAAACAATATCCTAGGATTAACAACATAGGGAATTTAAAACAATAGAAGAAATAATATAAGGCAAAAATGCTTTTCTTAGTGACTTTCAATGTATCAATTCCTTAAAATCTGCATGTGTTCTCCCTGCAGTGCAGAACATTGAACGAGTAACGTAGTTATTTGTACAGTTCACAATATGAATTATGCGAGCCCAAAGTAAATCCTCCTTTGCTCAATTAACTATTTGTTGTCCAACTAAGTGTCTGCCTTCCTTTGTTACCAAATCCATATTCTTTAGCTCTTTTTGTTTGTTTTGTAAGAGAGATTTTTGCTATAGGGTGTATGCACTTGCCAGAGAGACAGAGAGAGAAAGCAAGAAATCACCCCCCAGGGGGCATGGCCATGCCACAATCCCTTCTCCTCCATTCTTCTCTCGGGATCTTCAGCATGCACTCACATATGCCCAGCATGAGAGCATGAGTTTTAAGTCACCAGGTCTGGGACTCAAACTGTGGTCAACTACAAAGGAGTCCAGTGATATACCATTACACTATCCACTGGCCCCATCCTTTACCTCTTAACACACAGTAAGGAAATGCCAGACAACAGCCTGGCGTGGTTGATTTGGTATCTTATACTAATTCAGATCACTTTTTGAATAATCATGATCACTCTTTGTCCAGATGTGACACAAGTGTGGTCAACGCATGATAAAAAAATTTTCCGTATGTATGAGGTTTTTCAGAGGCTGCAACTCTTGGGGAGGGTGAAAGAGTTTGTTTAGAAGTTTCCTTTGCATGGCATTTTTCATAAGACTGAGTAGCAATTAGTATATTTTCTGCCTGAAAATGTAGAGGAGGTAATAGAGATTAAACTCTCCCTTGACCATTGAATGTAATTTAAACTCTGAACACTCTGAACACTTATGAGATACACCATACAAAACAATTTTATTTTCAATTTATATCAGTATGGTATATTTCAGAATTGCCATAATTGGAGCTGCTTTTAAACAGAAATATAAAGGCCTTTTTAAATTACACAGAAAATGCATAGTTTGAGAATTTTATTACCTTATTTTCTGAAGTATCATACTACAAATATCTTTTGTTCAGTTCAAGAGTCCATAGGACTTAGAGTTTTGAACTAAGTGAGATTAGCAAGAAACAATATAATTTATGAGCTCAACTAACAGAACAGTGCTGAGTCAGGTTAAAAAAAAAAAAAAAGAACTAATATTATGGCTGACAAGGATGACATGTCAGATGTTTCATTCATTTTAAAGACCAACTCATTTCAATAAATCACTTTGATCATTTTAAATATACCATGTAAGTAGAAGGTGTGTTTAAATGTGCAGGACACATCCATTTTCTTCACAACATCCTGTGTTTTTCATTTCATTTCCCAAAGATGTATTATCAGATTATTTTTTATGAGCTGATCCATATTTTATTTTATTCATGTAGCCTTGTTTATTGGTGCCATTATGCTTATTTGATTCTTTGAGATTCAACCCACGTGAAAAACATCATGTTTCTTCCTTCTTGCACAAAAAGCAAAAGGAATTTCCTCTTTAAAATATATTTGTCAATGTAAAACAGTAAGAAAGTAACACACGGGGTACATTTGGGGCTCTTTGGTGTAAAAATTTCGTCTGAAACAGCTGTATTGCATCAGATAGTATGTTATATCTCAGAATAGCTAAGATGGATTTTCTTTACTTTGTGAATGCTCCACTATTTTCTCTTCTCCCCTAACCTCCCCCTGTTTAACAGCAGACAAAACCAGGGAGCCCTGAATGAATCCGATGATCCTGAAACAGGCTGTCTAACTGATAACAAGCCAACTTCTCGACACTTCTATCCTGTCGCCTTGCTGCTCGTCAGCTCACACCTGCTAGTTGTGTGGCTTATCTTAAGTCTTGCATTACTATTAGCCAAATATCAATAAGTTTTCTGTTGTATCTCTTTCTTTTCTACCAATGACAATGGACTTTAAATTATGGGAACAATGCTGTACTATTTCTACATTTTCAGATTCACAAACTTTAAAAAAAATGTTTGAACTGTGTTTTTTTTTGTTTGTTTTTCTTAAGATCTAAAAAGCAAAAAGTACTATGCATTCAGTGAGTTCTTTTGTTCATGGAAAAGTGTTTCCCATTGTTACCTAACTCAAGAAGAATTTTTAAATTACTGTCTTTGGACTAAGACAAAGAACAGAATCCTGAAAGCTTGAAGTTCTGAACCTCCTGTCCCCCTTCCCATTCAATTTTATGAAAGAAATTAAAGACTGAATTTGCACAACACACTGAATCCCTGAGACAAGTCCGAAAGATGTAGGAGGTTACAGATTTTCTCTCCACTGTGTGAATATCATAGTTGCCATCGGCTGATAGAAAGTTCTGTTTCTTTAACCTGTTGTTTCATTTCTTTGCTGCGATTAACCCTTTTCTGTCAAATAACTTTCTGGAGAGAATGGCTCTTTCTGTTTGTAATTAAATTTACCTGTTTGTAACTATTGTTTGGGTTGATTTGGCTTTCGGAGTACTTTTCTATTCTTTTTAACACAGGCCTTGTTTGTGTCTTAATGCACCATTTTCAGCACTTGTGACTTTTGTACTGTCTGTGGACAAGCATTCCTCCTTTATAAAGCTGAGACTTGGACCAGGCTGTTCAGAAAGCCATTTCCTCTCTTCGTTGCACAGCTCAAATACTGAAGTAAAATAGAGATGAAACTTTCCTTTAAAATTCTATAGGGCCAGACTTCATAAATTAAATGCCTTATTCCTAGAACCTGCATCCTTAGGGCTACATATAGATTTTAATGTGTTTTAAAGAGACTGAGAAATTAATTTGTGGAGAAGTTATACAAAAGGCAGATATATTTATGAAACTAAAGTGAAGCTGTATTGTGGAGAAAATTATATTTAAAGAGTTTATTAAACCTTAAGTATCTGTGAAGAGCAAAGAGACTTTAATCTTAATCTCTTTCTGAGGGCAATAATGGTATTGGGCCTGGCCTAGGATTTAATTTTGTAAGATGTATCATCACTTGTGGAAAAAAAAAAATGTAGAGTTGAATCTTTGTTATTTTTACTTGGACTGTTGCTGCAACTCTGCATTGAACAAATAAAGCATATTTATTTATTCTGTGTTTCATGAAGTTGTACTTTTTCCCCTTTCACCAGAGAAGGATGCCGTATAGAGAATGTCCTGAAGAATATCAAATGCAGAAAGTATGCTTTCAACATGCTACAGCTGATGGCTTTCCCCAAGTACTACCGACCTCCAGAGGGGACTTACGGAAAAGCTGACACCTAAGTGTGCCCACATGTAAATAAACAGGAACACAAAATGTGTCTGTTGGATCATTTCCACCTTGGTCTTTTTTATTGTCATGAATTTATTCGGGGAGAACTTCATGGATAATTGCCCAAACCTAGGAATCATTTACATTGGTTATCAACATTTCACTCTAAGATAAATTCATTAAGAGGAAATCTTACCTCATTTTGCTCTTTCTAGTTCTAAGCTTCTATATGTGTGGGCCCTCACTGATCAGGATCAGTTCAGAAAGTGTACATTTTATTCCTGGAACATGTACATGAAAGGCGTTCTGAGAAAACCAGTTGCTTATGCAAGATTTGAGGCGATTCAGAGAAGAGCACTCTCCATCCAAAATGAAGGGAGGTGACAATAAAGAGGAGCGAGACTTGGAGATACTGTTCCACTGCCTGTGAGAACACAGATAATTTTAGAACCCATTTCTGGGATTTAAAAAATATTTTTCTATCGGGATCAGTAGATGGAGTAATGGTTACGTCACTGGTCTCCCATGTAGTTGGCCACAGTTCGAGTCTTGGACTTAGCAGCTTAAAACTCAAGCCAGGTGCATGTGTGCCCAAGATCCTAAGAGGAGAATGGAAGAGAGAGGTCTGTGGTGTGGCTATCCCTCCTGTGCGATGATTTCTCAATTTGTCTCTCTGTCTTTCTGAAGTGTGTGTGTGCCCAATAGCAAAAAATCTCTCTTAAGAAAAAAGAAAATGTGTGTGTGTGTATATACGTATATATATATCTCCATATATATATATATATATATATCCATTCTATCAAATGGAAATTAGGTAAAGTTAACTCATGATATCAACTGTTGATGCAGTCTGAGAGTGTGTTCCTAAAGACTTTGTCATTCAGAGACATCCCCTCCCATACAGAAATGTGACTCCTCCCAACAGGTATACGAACAGGATTAGTAAGTCAGTGAAGATACCTTTCAAAATTATAGTATCTTTTCTAAGTTCTGACTTGGGTGTTATGACCCAGCTCTGGAAGGGGCAATACAGAAGGTTTAACAGCATAATAGGCAAAATACTGCAAGGAACTGGTATTGCAAGGAAATTCAAGGTGAACAGTCTGTTGACACCAAAAATGAAAAAAATCTATCAGCTTGATCTTTATGTAGTGAAGACCATGAAGGTCAGTAAAATGAGGTGTTTTCTCATACTTTTAGCATAAGTAAGCAGTCTGGCATAGATTAATGTATGTGAATAAATGTATAAAACATATGCAACCATAACAAATGATACACTAAAACAACTATTTTCTGTTTACCCTGAATTTCAAATTTGTCTTTACTCAGTAAAATAACACAGTTCAAAAGTTTCCCAAAATTCCAAATTCCAGATTTCCTTAGAAATCCTGTATAGCACCATTACTTCACAAATCAATCAAGTAAAGCCAATCACCTCCAATCACTTGGCTAGATAATTACAAATAATGATTACCATCTCTTCTTATCTCTACTTTCCTAACCTTTCTAGCCTACAGCTCTTCCTTCCTCTGAATCATTATGCTAAATATTTGGGGAAACGTTCTTCTTTTTTTTTTTTTTTTTAAGATAGGATTTATCACTGAAATTGAAGTTTAAAATATAAAACTCTTGACAAATTAAACCTATTGTCTTTAAATTTCAAGAATTTATTCCTTTTCCTTTCTCATCAGATGAGCATGCCATCAAGACCATAAATATCTCCTGGAAATGCCAGAGGCTTATTGCATAGACATCTCTTAGCTATGGTCCCATTCAGTGGGTATTATGGAGCTTTCTTAAAGCAAAAATCTCACAGCAGAACTCCTGGCAGAAGGTTTCTGGTGAAATAAGGGTTCCTTGTAGATTTCTAGCATCATGCTGAGACTTTCAAGTGATTACAAATTTTATATACCCCTTGTGTACTTCTCACAGTAGAATTATTAATTTATTGTTTTAGTTAATAACCTGTGGGCACGATACTGAGGCAGTTGCCAAACTATTTACAACCTTTCTAATGAAAATGTGCCGGAAACTCTGGAGCTGTTCACAGACAAAATGATCTCAGTGTACTCTGTTACACATTATTCTCCCTTTCAGCAATTAAATATAATCTTTGAATTGTTCAATTTCATAGCTTCTTAGCCTAGTGGCTAAGATCAAGTATACTATTCAATTTCATTTGAAAATGGTGGGCTTTGCAACTACTTTTATTATCTCATCGGATTTCAGATAAAGAAGACAGGATGACCCAGATCTTCTTAAATGGCTGTGAAGCCTCATTCAGGATATCAAATAATAGTCTGAGTTCCAAGAGGCCTTAAAGTGATTTACACCTTGTAAATACTCCTACAAACAGTGATTTTTGGTTGTGTTTTTCAAATATGAGACCTTTTGATTCAAATATGAAGAAATGCTTACTAGAAAGCCAGTAGTAGAATTTCTATTTTTAGAGGACAATTCAGATTTTAAGAAATACAGAATCTTCGAAATCTTACCCTAATGTAATGCCTGTGAATTTTTATCTATTACTAGCACAGTCATCTACATTTCCTTATAGAAAACCTATATTCATGCAAACTTCTGAAAGTGGACTTCATTAAAAAAAATTCATGCTTGGTACCAGCAGATGGCATGATGGTTACTTCAAGGGACTCCCATGTAGTCCCCCACTGTTTGAGTTTTGGACCCGGCAGCTTAAAACTCACTTGGGATGCATGTGCGTACACACCAAGGATCCCAAGAGGAGAATGGAGGAGAGGGGATTGTGGCATGGCCATCCCCCTGGGAGGTGATTTCTCACTTCCTGTCTCTCTGTCTGGTGAGTACACATGCCCTATAGCAAAAATCTCTCCCATTAAGAAAAGAAAGGAAAAAGAAAATTCATGTTTCATGTGGACAATGTTGTTCTTATCCTGATCATCCAATTCACTGTGAAATCAGTACGGATTTCTAAATCAAAAGGCAAAGGTTTAAACAAACAAGCAAAAAGTTTTGAAAGTTCCTTCATGAAAAGTCATAACCATGCTTTTCTACCTATATTTTCATTTAATGATGTAGGCCTATTTTAGAAGATAATATTGAACCACAAAATAAACCAAGTAAATGGCATTTCCAAATATATTTTTGTGTGTGTACACATGTGTGTGTATACTTCAGGGGAGGGGACTCAAAAACTTGTTTCCTCTATCATCACATGTAGATACCAATTCTGGATCAGCTATTGACTGAGCCCTAGGCAAAACATATTTGAAGACAAGTAGAACCCTGAGTAAGGTTGACCCGAATGACAAAAGATCCAGTCTGAAAACGTTCCACAGATCAAACACAAAAGTTTGAAATACGTCATTGAAACAAGTGCATCCTTAGATACACTCATTTATTTATTTCTTATATGTTTTTTTTTTTTTATAAATACTGAGTTTTGTCTCCTCTACAACACCAACTTTGGTAAGTCACATAATCCAATCCAGAGGATCAGAGCCACCATTTGACCAGGTGATGAACTGTGCTAATATGTGAACCGTCCAGTCAGGGCAGTACTCCATGTTAACTAAGCTGGAGCCCTACTTTCTAAGGCTTACAATGCTTCCGAAAAACTATAACCCCTAAAAGCTGTTGTTTGAATGGCAATTACACCCCTTTTTTTTTCTTCACCTAATATTTTGCAAAATACAGGAGGTCAAAGTGGAAAAGGAAAGCAAAACTGTGATTTGTGTAATATTTTTCTTCCCAAACACTTCAGATCTTTTACTCTGCTTAAGGTTGATCGTTTGCCAAGAAAGAAGATGCAGTGATGGGCTGGAACTAGTTCATGCTGACTTATCAAAGTTGGTCATTAAATTTTCAGGAAGTTTATAAACTGGTTGTTCGATATAACCTTGATTAAATAGGAAAACATAAAATGCAATTAAATACATTTTATTAAAAACAAAGGTAATAATCAAAATTTACCACTTCCTAGTTATTTTACTGCTTTTTACTATTTATTTATGCTCTTGAGGTGATGTAGGTCTATTGTATCTTACCATGAGGTTGTATAATAATATGCTTGTCCACCTCATGCCGCATTCACATTAATAGCACATTGTGGCTAAGATTGGCCATAGTGGGAGTATTTTCACCACAGAAGCCAGCAAATGATACAAACGAGGACTTTTAATTCCTAGAAAATGTTGATAAACATTTACCACCATACAACTAAATGCCACCACCACTTTTTCTCCAGAAAATAGCAAATTATTGGAAGTAATATGCAGTTATTAAAATGGGATGCAAAGCAATCATTCATCTTTGGATGGCTCAAATTTTGTTTTAAAATTAAATTTTAAAGTTTAAAATTTAAAGACTCCTGGGAGGCTACTGGTCATATTTGATGTTTATATTTTATTCATGATAAGTTTATTAAATCATAGGGATGAGTTTATAAACCTGACTCTTGATGATGTTCTGCAGCGGGAACCTTAGCGATGTAGCTTTAGCGCCAGCAATCAGGACTCAGGACTAAGTTCAGGAAATGTTGACCTAATCAGAGTATCACTGAAAATATGCTATAGGGTCAATTTTTAAGTTTTTAATTTTAGCATTTGCTATAAGCAGGGGTAACAGTACCATATTTCTGTGCCCAGATTCCAATAAATATAGCTCAGTCGAAAGCCAAACTGTTAGATTAAACAAATTAAACTCTGGCAGAGTACTAAATCACCACAGATGTTTTAGGTGTTTGATTTCCAAGCAAGCTGGTATATCATTTGTTCAGTTCAATATACAGGGCAAGTTTTATAATCTTTGAGGCAATAAATTAACTTTTATCACAGATTTAAGAAGCTGGTCTGAGAAAAACTGTTATCAGTTACGTAGGGAAATGAACTTATTGAACACAAGCCATCCTAACAGCTGAGGGTTTTACATGTTTTGCAATGCTGAAAGAATGATTTGCTCACAGTCATATGGTTGATTGACAATGTTAGTATACATTCACATTGATTTCACTCAGCTGCAATTTGCATAACTATGCTTTTGTTACCCATATTTATGCTTCTTAGTTTTACATAAAAGTTTAAATATATCTTTTGATCTTTGACAGTTTTCAGTTAGAACTTTGCATCCAAGGAGATGCAACCAATAGCAAAAACTGTCTGAGAAGAGAAAAATAAAATGAATGCTTTAGATAAATGGACAATTACATTTTTTGCCTTTGAGTCATGATGCACATTAATCATTCTGTAAAGTTTATTTCTTAGCAAGTAAAAAAGAAAACCTAAAGCATTTCTGATTTAAAGGAAAATCATTCTGGTTATCAGTAATGAAAAGATAGAAAAAATTACAAGGTAATATTAATCCCCCAAAAAGGTGCATGTAAAAACAAGTTCTTTGTTAATTATTGAACCTAGACGGAGTGAATAGAAAGGGGGAAAAGACCTAATTAACAAAGTGATGTTGCCTAATTACTGTATCTTGCTAACAGAACACTTCCTTAGAAACCTTTCACCCTGACAGAATGAAAACATTCAAAGAAGTCCCAAGCTTATCCAAATTACTTCCAGGTCATTTAAGGGCATGTGTCAATAGCAAATTTTTAATGATGATCTGGTCTGGTTTCATTGGCTCACAGGCAATTTCACTCCAAGTATGGCAAGATTGCTATGTTACCTATGTAAGTCCTGTGATGCTTTTACATAGTTATCAAATTAAAAATATTTCATGTTAGGCAGCTTCAGTGGCAACACAGTGCTTCATGATGCTGAAGCCACAGGGGAGGGTTCCGGGTTCAAGCCCCAAGACCTCTCTCTGCACACCCTTTGTCCATAATTCTAGCTGGCTAGACTGGGGGTAGATCATGCATTAAGATCCTGTCTCTTTCTGTTTCTCTCTCTCTCTTCCCTTTTCTCTCTTTCTCTCATCTCCCTCTCTTATGGAAGAAATAAATCAACTTAAAAAAAAGATATTTCATGTTGGGACCAGCAGTTATTGTAATGGCTATATCACTGGACTCCCATGTAGTCGACGGTAGTTTCAGTCCCAGACCCAGTGGCTTAAACTCACGCCAGGCACATGTGTGTGCGTGCCCAAGATGCCGAGAGGAGAAAGAAGGAGAAGGGATTGCAGCATGACCATCCCCCCTGGGGGGTGATTTCTCGCTTTCTGTCTCTCTGTCTCTCTCTGTCTCTCTGGCGAGTGCACACATCCTATAGCAAAAACCTCTCAAAAAAAAAAAAAAAGATATTTCATGTTAAAGAACTTCCAAACTTTCAGAGGTTGGGCTGCATATGTCTGTAACTATATAGACACTCTCACATCACTGCATACATAACAATTCTTTGTACACGTATAATTCTCACGCGGGTATTACTTTATTGAACGTGAACATTTAATTTTTGTTGGATACTTGTAGTACTTATCTAAAAGGTCAGCATTTGTTTTCTTTTTATGTGAAATTTATTTCTACATGAACCCATAATGTGTATTATTAGGAAAGGTGGCACAAACAGATCATTTTATACAGGCATTCTTAGAAATATCAGTTTTATTGTTCTGTGTAAACATTCATTGTACACTGTGTATATTTTTGTTTAAATAAATGTGATTTTATTTTTTATGTTTCTGTCTTTTTCCTATTATGTTGTTGGTTTTTTGGGGTTTTTATGGTTTTTTTTGTTTTTGTTTTTTTTTCATTTCCATCCATGTAGTGATGCTCAGACATTAAATTATTGGAAGGGTAGCCTAAACAGTATGTCAAAAAGAAGAGGGTAATTTTCTGCTGCACCACAATGACAGTGAAAATTTTACATTGATCTAAGTTAGTTTCATTTTCACTAGCAGAATGCACTTTTTTGGGCTGCTGTTCCATGGAGACAAAAATCAATTGCCATTTTAAATAAGGTTCAAAAACCAGGTGTCGATGCCTCGTTATTGAGCAAATCATTGCTCTTTGTTGTGAAGAAGATATGTAGAGCTGTATAAAAACACCAACATTTTGTGATAGACTATTTGGATTTGATCATGTACATTACATTATAGCAGTTGATAATAGAGAAGGAAAATTCCAAAGCGTTTTAATTAGATCTTGTTACAAAGGAATTACTCACATGAGGCACCTGCTTGCATATATAAATTAAAAAAAAGTGAAGTTTTGCCATCTGGAAAATTTTAAGTACAGGTTTATCTGATCCTGCGGCAACAAACATTCTTCTGAAATGTTGTCATGAGTGTATGTTTGTAATAATGTGCCTTTTTATATCTGAGCAGAAATGATGTTGGGGGTGGCCCCATGGTGAAACAATGAATAGTGAATTATAGCAAAATGCAGCCCACCATAAAACCCAAAGGTAGCCTGAATAAAGTGGCACTCTGCTATTGTAAACACCTAGGCAAAAACCCTATGTGTATCATACAGGAATAATGTTCCCACTCAAAGGGACTTAGAAAATTCCAGGAGTATATTGGGTCATCAGGAAAGCCAGGATGCATTTTTGCATAGAGAAACAGAAAAATATGTCATGACTTTGCCAACAACCTAATATTCTGGTTTCACCATGGAGTGGAATCAAGAAGGTGGTTAGATATACCAGCCAGCACCTATTCTAACACCCATGTATATGGGCATGATTCTGTGGCTCTGTTCATGTAGCAACAGAGTTCCTTCAAGGGTTTGGATGAAGAAGGGTGATTTGGGGTTCCATCTTCTAACAAACATTGAGTCAAAAGTGAAGGAACAGAGGAAAGCATACATGGACAGAACCTTAGGAGCGAGGTACTTACATGTTAAAAGCTAACTTCCATCTCCTAATCCGTATGACTTTGTTTTTCACCATAACCTTTATCTTTGGAAGTAAATAACAGTGACAATACTGTTTTATCTCATCTGATGGCTTCTCCATTTTTAAATCAACTGACGTAACCCACCACCTCCTTTGCAATAGTTTACCTGTTTTGAGTGTGGTGCATATTTAATGACTGTTCTCCATTCTTTTAAGACTTTTGCCATAGGGCATGTGTGCTTGCTGGAGAGGAAAGAGATTGAGAGAGATGGTGAGAAGAAAAGTGAGAAATAGGCCCAGGGGGGATGGCCTGACTGCAATCCCTTCTCCTCTATTCTCTTCCTAGAATTTTGGGCATACACACACAGTGGCCTGGAGTGATTTTCAAGCCACCAGGTCTGGACTCAAACCATCGTCAGCCATGTGAGATTCCAGTGCCTTTACCACTATGCCACCTACTGATCTGACTTCCATTCTTTTCTAAACTCTCTGGTCTCATCTACAGTTTCTGCTTCCATTATCTGTTTCTTGCATTTGAGAAGTGACCTATAGTCTAGACTCAATGTTCTCTGCTCAGTGGGCTTGCTGCCCTGTGAGCCCTACCAATTTCAGTAGGGAAAACTCCAGCACTAGGTGAAGCAATGCAAGCTTTTGAGTAAGACTACCTGGACATGAAACTTAGTTCCCCTATCATCAGATGTGGACACCCATGTCAAGTTACCTAATGTTTCTATGTCTTTTCACTTTTATCTATAAGATGAAGGTAATAACATGACTTACTATTTCTTGGTGAAAAGTGACAGAGAAAATGTATATACGGCCCTTTTTGCAATGCGCTGGGTCTTTTCTGCTGAAACTCAGCATCCATTCCCATATTGTACGGCCCTGCAGTAACACTACCCAAAATAAGGATCAGAAGACTAAAACCTAGGTTTCTCTAGCACACTTACCATGAGAGCTCAGGATAGTCCACAGATTTTGCCCATAATGTAAAGGCAGAAAGGAGAGTCAGCAGATGGCATAGTGGTTATGTCATTGGACTCCCACATGGTTGACCATGGTTCAAGTCCCAGACCTAGTGGCTTAAAATTCATGCTAGGCATGTGTGTCTGCATGCCCAGGATCACAGAAGGAGAATGGAGGAAAAGGGACTGTGGTATGGCCATTCCTCTGGGGGGGGTGTTCCTCAGTTTTCCTCTGCCTCTGTAGATCTCTGGCAAGCACATGTGTTCTAAGGCAAAAACCTCTAAATAAATCAATAAACAAAGGGGGAAAGGAGAAGTAGGAGGCACTTTATCTTCTCTGCACTGGCTGGACAGACCCATACAATGCACCACAGCTTAAGCAGCAGTTGGACTCTCATATCTATTGGCAACTCACCAGCTTGCTAGGTGCAGCAGCTGTGATCTTAGGAGTGTTGGGGCTGCAGAGGTAGAATTTTTATGCCCTCTGGAAGGCAATAGTACCTGGCAACTAGATCAGTGATGCTTGAAGTTAGAGCTTGATAACCTTTTTTGACAAAAGATTCTTCCAGATTTTCCAATGATTTTGTAAACACCAAGTTGTCTGCATTGAATATTCTAAATTATTTTCTTCAAATAATTAGATTGGATTCTATTTCCTAAACTGAACTCTGATTAATAATTTCAGCCTAGAATATAGTCAGTATATTTTTAGCACCTGCTGTTATGACACAATGAAAAAAAAAAAAAAGAAAACAAGTTAACTGCAAGCTGGAAGCTTGGGTTCAGATCCCTGAATCAGATTGAAAACAGGCAGGTGATGTGCTAGCACTCAGGATGCTCAGGAGCTGGAGGGCCAGGAAAAGGAGATTGTGGTGTACATCTCTCTCTCCCTCTCTTACACACACTATCATTAAAAAAATATTTCTGATAATTGTTCCTGATTAATCTATCTTCAATTTGTTAACTGGGCTCCAGCAGTACCTTTCCAAGTATCTGTTGGCTCTGGTGAATGTGTACATTTTAGGGTATTCATAATTTCTTTGCCCTTTTCCCAATTAATACACAGTCCTCCCAGTCTTCTTGTCTCAATTAGTAGATTTTGTATCCCAGCCCCCTAGGATTACAAGGTTGAATTGACTTTTACTTTTATCTCTGTTGTTAAAGAATATTCCATGTGTCACTAAGATGTGTAAATTATACCACATCATTTTATAACTGTTATGTCCTCCTCCCACTGACAAAGCAATTTCCTTCATATTCATCATTCATGCCTCCTATAACTAGACTTCCATCCCAACTAAATGAAGTCTAGTATCCAGTGAAATCTATGATGTGGTCTCACCTCCCCTGTTAAGGCTTCTTCTTCCTCCTGTAGTTCTATCCTCCCTACTAGGCATGGATGTACACAGTATATGCCCCTCATCCACATGCACACAAAATCGCACACACAATCATACACCCACACACAGACTTGCTTTCTTCCAAGTTTTCTCAGACTATTTCCTCTCTTCCTGCCACTCCCGAAGCTATTGCTCCAGGTTTAATGTATGTTTCTTTTTCCAAAGCAATCTTCCTATATCACTCTAAATGAAGTTGGTCTTCCTTGTCCCAATGTTTCTGTACCATACCATGTATAATTCACTCATCCACTCAGACATTCATGGACTTATTCTTTTGTTTATTTCAGCAGATACTTTTAATTGTCCACGCAGCTGGCACAGAGTTAGGCAGAGTAGGGGTCTTCCATTCATGAAGCTTACAATTCAGTCTAGTGAAAAAGTAGACAAAAGGAAAACCAACTAAATGACAATTATTAATTGCCATGTATGATATGAAATAAATGATCTAAAAGTTTTGACAGCGAATCCTGACATTGGTCGAGGGTTACCTGTTTTAGACAATGACAATCAGAGATGATCCCTCTGAAGAGATCTAATTTAGACTGAGCTATAAAAAAGAAGCATCCACTCAAATGAAGGGAAAGGGCAAGCCCAGAGTCAGTGTCAGCAGAAGGGGAGCATATGGGCCACATAAGATGGGGCCGGGGAGAGATGAGATTACCAGTCTTTAAGATTACTATGAAAAGGAATTTAGAATTCATAGTCTGTGCAGTGGGAAGCAAATACAAGGTTTCAAGCGGGGGACTAACGTGACCAACTTTATATTTTTAAAAATATCATTTTAGGTACTGCACAGAAAATGGATTATGAGGAGCCAAGACAGGAAGTGGTGAAGCCATTGTAAGGCTGTGGGAATGTTGTGAGGAACATGACTGGTTTGGACTGCAGTTGAGACAATGAAAATGAAGAGCAGTAGAAAGATTCATGTAACATTTGAGGAGTAAGAATGGCAGGTCATGTGGAGGGGTTGGAGTTCTGGGGCAAAGTGAAGCTGCAGGTACTTAAGGTGACTTCCACCTTTCTGACATGAGCTGTGAAAGGTGGTGCTAATGCGCTGAGAGGCAGAAGCCCAAAGCAGAAAGAGGTTTGAGGTGGTGGAGGACCAATTGTTTGGCTTTGAATTCGGTAGGTTCAGCTCCTTCTGAGTATCCCAATCCAAGCAGAAAGTGCAGCATATTCATAGAAGTGAACTAGAGTTCAGAAGAGAGTCTAAAGCGGGAATATAACAGTGTAAGCTGTCATCAAATGCAAATGAATAAAAACACTTAAAATAGTAGTCAGCACTTGGTTGAAAGTGACAAAAAGCTTAACTAGCTTAAATAAAAAGTCAGCTTCTTGACTCATAAACCAAAAAAGAGCAGGGGTTGAGCTTTAGGCACATTTTCTGCCTGGTGTTTAAATGATGGTATCAGTTCTCTGTCACAGTTTGTATGTGTCTCTGTCTCTCTGTATCTCTCTGTCTCTCTGTCTCTCTGTCTCTCTCTCTCTCTATATATATATACATATATATATATATAGGAGGGCTTTATAAAGTTTTTATAAGAATGGAATTAAAGTATGAGTTTATTTTAGAGGACAAAAATTTTAATCCATGAATAATTTTTTCATATATATTTTCCATGAACTTTCTGAAGTGCCCTCGTATATATTATACATATATAACCCCACATGGGGGAGTTGTTTTGACTGTGCTTTCCTCTATCTTAATATCACTTTTCAGAAAGTCCCTGCTAGCTCCACACTTCCATATTTTCAGCTTAAGCCTCACAGCAACCATATCCCCCCCACCCCCAAGCTCTGCTCAGTTGCTGTATCCTGCAGGGAGACTCTAGGGGGCCAGCTTGGGCTACTCTCCACATCCATGGCAGGTGAATGGAACACTTTGAATGACAGCTCCACCATATCATCTGCTGCTGAGAAGGAGCAGTTCCCCAAAGGGAAAACCATGGGTAAAACAGAAGTCCACTTTTTCCTGGGAGTGAGTATAGTGAGGAAAGCCTGAGACCAAAGCCCCAGGAGCTCCAACATTAAGAGGCTGGGTTATGGTAAAAGAAGCCTGCTTTTGATAAAGTTTACTTTACTGTAAAGTTGCATTTTATTTAGAATTAGATTCCAAAGTCACTAGAAAGATAAAAATGAAAAGTAATTTCACTGAGAGAGAAATGCAGCTGAGGAAACAACTATATATAATAATGACAAGCAAGAGGGTTAATGGTGTCTTGTTTTACCATTAACCCTGGATGAATCAGTTATTTTCCATTTTCCAGCATGGAAACTGAAGATAACAGAACTCTCCAGCCCTGTCCTAAATAGCTTCCTAAAGCAGCAGTGAACACACTACATTCAAGGATTCTCTTAAAAATGCATTGACTCCAAAATATGGTTTGATTTCTGAGGTCCATGACTTCCTCCCACAGAGATGTATGACTCGGTTTCACTTTTAGAGATAAAAAGAAAATATAAAACATTCTTTCACCTTTATTTCAAGTTTTTAAGTGAGAAGAATCCTTTCAGATATATTTGGGGGTCTCTCATGACACATTACTCAATTTCTCATTCTCTCAGTAGCTTATTTGGTGAACATGAGAAAAGGAACCAGACATGTATAATTAGACACTACCTTACATTTTTTCCTGATGCTTACATATCTATAGAGATTATATTTTCTGTTAGAGAAATTTAGTAGGAGAGAATATTTCCCAACTCATTCCATAAGGCCAGGATTACCCTCATGTCAAAACCAGACAACACATTACAAAGAGAGAGAATAAAACTACCAACCAATGTCATTTGGGAAGAGACAAGATTCTAAACAAAGTTCTAGCAAATCCAACTTACCAAGTGGGGTGTGCCACATGAATAATATGGTTTCACATTCAAAAATCAATATAATTCATTATATTAACAAACCAGAAAAGGAAAAGTATATGCCCATCACAATAAGTGCATAAAAACATTAAACAAAGACCAAATTTCATCTCTGAAAAAAAAAATCTAAGACAACTCAGAAAGAAAGGGAAATTGCTCAAATGATAAAGGGCATTCTAGGCAAAGTCTGCAGTGAACACTTTATTTAATGGCAAAGATGGAATTTTTTCCCTCTGAGATCAGAACCAGACAAAAGTGTTAGCTCTCACCACTTTTACTTGACATTGTACTGCAAGCTCTAGCTAGATCAATAAAGCAAGAAAAAAAAAAAGCACACAATTCACAGCAAGATTTAAAATCATCTTTACTTGTAAACAACATAATCAACCACGTAGAAAAATCAAGTGATATCTACACATATACTGGAGGTAATGAATGAGCTTAACAAGGTTGGCTAACTCAAGATCAATATACAAAAATTAATTAGATTTGTATATTTGTGACAATAACTAAATGAAATTAGAAAGTACCATTGGCAAAGGTACAGGGTAAGCCAATGAAAAGAAAAAGATTTTTCAACAAATGGTGCTGGAATGAGTGACTATTCATATACAAAAGGCAGTCCTCATCAATACCTCAAAACTTTGCAATTTATTCAAAATGTAAAATACTATAAAACTTCTAGAAGACCAGATGCAGGGGTGGAAGTAGTAGGAAACCACTGTGCGACACTAGAGCCAATGCGAATGAAGGCTAAGAGCAGAGAGTCTAGGTCAGCCTAAATATGGGGGGCAAACCTGTGATCTTGGAGAGGTAGGAAATTGGCGGGTATGGGGGTCATGGCATGGTGAGACCCTATCAAGGAGCTCTTTCTCTCCATATGTTTCACTCTGTCATGAAATAAATAAATCATAAAAGAAAAAATACTCTAGAAGAAAACACTTTTGACCTTGGGTTAGACAAAGGGCTCTTAAGTATATCAAAAGTACACATCGAACCAGGCAAGGGCACAGTGGTGAAACGTGACACTGTGAGGCTGTCCCACACATGGGAAGGTTCTGAATTTGCATCTAGAAATCTCCCCAAGTGCACCAGGCACACATGTGCTCCTGATTTGAGGTTGGCTGAGGCTGGGGGTGGATCTTGGCACGAAGACCCGTTAGGGGTACAGTCTCTGTCTCTTTCATACATGGAAGAAATAAACAAACTTTAACAAAAGGGCACACATTCTAAGAGCAAAATTAAGCTGAACTTTTCAAAATTATAAATAGTTGCTCCACATCTAACATTAATTAAAAACCAAGCCACCAACTAGCGGCAAATAAGAGTATATTACATATCTAACAGAAGATGTATATCTATAAATATAAGTCACTCTCAAGGCTGACCAATAAACTGCTCAATGAAAAAAATCATGAGCAAAATATCTGAATAGACACATCACTGAAGGAATGATACAGTTGGCAAATAAACATGAAAAGGTATGTTCCCCTGAGAATATTTCTAATATTCATCATTAGAGATATGCAAATTAAAAACCACAATGAGAGGAGCCAGTAGGTGGCATGGTAAAGGTGCTGGATTCCCACATGGCTGACTGCAGTTCAAATGCCAGATTCAGTGGCTTGAAAATCACAACAAATAGATTAATAAGTAAATAAATGTTAAAGAAAGAAAGAAAGAAAAGCCCACAATAACACCTGAGAACATGAGGCAAGGCGAACTCTCATATTTTGTGCTGGTGAGAATACAAAATGGTATGGCATTTGGGAGAAAAGTTGGACAGCTTCTTAGAAAGGCAAACATACATTTATCATGAACCAGTCATCCTACTCTTAGATATTTTACCCAAAAGAAATGAAAATATGTGAAGGCTTATGGCAGCTCTTTTTCTAATTGCCCAAAACTGGAAGCAATTCAAATGTCCTTCACATTGTAATACTACCCAGTAACAGTAAAGAACAAACTATTTCTATGCACAGTAATACTGACAAATATCAAGTTCGTTTTTGCCAGTTGAAAGAAGTCAGAAGTTGAAGGCCAAATGCTGCATGCTTTGATTACATAACATTTTGAAGAGAAAAACTATAGGGACTGAGAACAAGACAGAGGTTCCCCAAAATTGGGGGGTAAGAAAAGTACTTGATTGCAATGGGATCTGGGAGTACCTGCAATATGCTATGTCTTGATCACTATGGCATGTATATATGCATGTATGGCATGTATGTATGGCATGTCTGTATTTGTATTTGTCAATTTTCATAATCTTCATAAAATGAGAATTTTATTATGTCAGTTTTTTTAAAAAGCTATCAATGTTTAAATTTTAAAAGTAAAAAATAGTAAGATGCAAATTAAAACCATAAAGAGATATCACTATGCACCCACAACAATGGCTAAAATTCATAAGACTTGTTATACCAAGTGTTGCCAAGGACATGAATGAATCTTAATTATTTTGAGAAAAGCCAGACAAAAATAAGAGCACAAATGATACATATAATTATATTTCTAAAGTGATATTAGGTAGACCCATGCTTGCCTAGGGTGGAGTCTGGTGGATAGAAGAATGGATTATAAAAGGATACTAGAGGGACCAGCAGATTGTGTAATGGTTATGTTGCTCAACTCTCACATAGTTGACTGGGGTTTGAGTCCTGGACCCAGTGGCTTAAAACTCGTGCCAGGCATGTGTGCATGCATATTCAAAGTCCTGAGAGGAGAATAGAGGAGAAGAGATTGTGGAGTGGTCATCCCCCTTGGGAGGTGATTTCTCACATTCTTTCTGTCTCTCTCTGGCTCCGGAGGACACATGCACCCTATAGCAAAAATATCTCTCTCTCTAAAAAAAAAAAAAGATACTAGAAAACATTTGAGGCAACGAAATTTTTCATTACCTTGATTGTGCTGATAGCTTCATTTTACAAACACATACAGAATTTTACAACAAAATAAGTGAAGGAAAAATAAAAACAAAACTCAAAGGAAGGTCTGACTTTTATTATCACTTACTCAGTTCTCAACCATTTCATTGGGCCAATACTCTTCCCCAAACTATCTTGTCTGAGTTTAAGTTCTAAAGAACTGATGTGTGGTTAATACTGAATTTTAATAATATGCACGTCAGCTTCAAATTAGCAGCTTTTTATTACTAATTATATTAGAGTTTATTAGAGTTTATTACCTTAATAAACTTTATGTACTAAATAAAAGTTAATTCAGGAGACTTAGTTGTATAATTGCTTGGACTCACTGGCATGTGTTCATTTGAAGAATATGCAGGTGCCTTATAGTTCAGGATTGTTAAAGTGTACAGTTGTAAATTTTCCCAAGTCTAGTAATTCTATTTCCAGCTATAATAACTATTCTTTAAAAGAAATTTTTTTAAAATTGCTATAGAACATGCGAGAGACAAAAGAAAGTACTGACCATGCCACAATCCTTTTCCTCCATCTCTCCATCCTGTCAGGATTTTTGGCATGCAGGCACACATGCTCAGCAGTTTTTCAAATTGCCAGAGTAGGATTCAAACTGCAGTCGGGCATGTGGAATCCAGCTTCCAATGCACAGGACTAGCCCTAAAAAATGCTTTCTACCAATTGAGTTTAACTTTACAGATCATGAACTATAGATAGCCAACACTGATGGGGGTCCTACATAGTTGGACTAAATCATTGAGATTTTTCCTGCCCCCTCCCCTTTAAATGCTCTTAGAGTTTCTATTATGGTTTTAGGCAACACCAAATTAGGGACTGAAAACAGCTTTTTTAAATTTTTTTGGAGAGGTTTTTTTTTTTTTTTTTTTTTTCTTTCTATAGGGCACGTGCACTCGCCAGACAGACAGAGAAAGACAAAGAGACAGAAAGCGAGAAATCACTCCCCAGGGGGGATGGCCACACCACAATCCCTTCTCCTCCATTCTCTTCTCGGGATCTTGGGCACTCATGCACATGTGCCCAGCGTGAGTTTCAAGCTACCAGGTCCGGGACTTGAACCGTGGTCAACTACATGGGAGGCCAGCAACATAGTCATTACACCAACTGCTGGTCCCAAAGTAGCTTATTTTTAAACCTAGTGTAGAAAACTAAAAATCACATGCAATATATCTTGGTAATTCACTGGATGCTTTAGAAGCAAAAATATGATGTTTGGTACTAAACTAATACAACTTCCAAGAACCCAGACTTCAGCTGCTGAAGAAACCCCAGCTCTGTCCAGAGACAGAGGACTCCCTGGACTGAGACTAAGAATAAGGAATTGGTAAACTCAAATTTCCCTGGATTTGTAATTTATAAGGACAAGATCATTTGAATTTGTATTTAAAATTTGTTAGATGTTAGATTTTGACAGCACCATAACTTATAAGAGGATTTGATCTGCAGATTTTAAATCTTCCCTGGAAATTAAGAATGGAAATAAATTTAGGCATCTTTGCTGTCATTTTATAAAGGTTCACCTTTACATTGTTACTTATTCTTTTCATAGAATCTTTAATAGGCCATCTTGGACAATGTAGTTGGCTCTCACTGGTATGAGAAATATCTACAGTGCAAGTCTCAAAACCTGGCAGCTTACTTTCTCTCTCTCTCTCATCAAATTTAAAAATTAAAAAAAAAAATAGCAAAGTTAAATAATTCTTCGTAAAAAAGAAAAAGAAAGTGAAGTTGACTTGGAGTTGTTAAGATTCTGTTCTAACTCATTTAATAGACTTCTGGTGGCAGTACAACGGTCCCAGAAGTATCTACAAAGGAACTTCGGTAGTTTTCATGGTAGCAGCTCAGGAAGGTGAAAACATAGCAACTCTTAACAGATTGCTGCTTTCCTCCTGCAGGTGACCATGGATTTGTTGATTAAACCAGATGGGTAATACAGTGACAGCTGGGGAATGTTGGTGTGAAGAGAAGAGAGTAACACATTTCTTCCGTAGATCTAGAAGGACATTCATTAGAAACACACTCTGTCTCCACTCAGCCCCTTAATCCACCCAAGAGGAGAAGAAGGATATAGCTGAATGAGTATGAGAAGAAAACTTGGCATACGTAACTCTTTCACTTCTTTTCACCCTTACTGGGAGATTTTATCATCTGTGAAAAAAATGGTATGGTCTGCACCCTTCCATGACACAGGCTTACTGGCTAAGGCTCTGGCCTTATTAAAGAAATTTAAAGTTTTCCAGGTACTGAGTGAATAAGTTTGTTCAAATCTGAGGTTAACACAAGTGATATTGTCATCACATCCTTAAACTATGGTCCTTTTTTTTTTTTTTAATTGCCAGAGCACACGTGCACTCACCAAGAAAGAGAGCAGGAAAGTGTCCTCCAGTAAAGTGTGGTACCTCATTACCTGTTCCTGCATCTCACTAGGCTTTAGGAAGTGCATGCACACAAGCCCAGTGGGTTTCAGACAAAAATAAGAACACAAACCATACATATAATTATATTTCTAATTTGATATTAAGTAGACCCAGGCTTGTCTAGGATGGAATTTGGAAAGAAAACAAGAAATAAAGGAGTAATGACAATATTCATCAGAATGATGAGCACAAAGCCATATAGCAAAGAAACTCATAAAACACAAGGATTTAAAATAACTAGCTATTGTGGGGATGGCAGATGGCATGGTGGTTAAGGGCACTGGACTCCCACATGGCCAACTGCAGTTCGAGTCCCTGATCTGGCAGTTTGCTTTCTCACTTTATCTCTCACTCACTCACTCTCACACTGTCCCTCTCTGGTCAAATTTAAATAAATAAAGTACATAAGTAAAATAATTTTTTTAAAAAATTAACAGGACCAGCAGTTGGCATAATGGCTATTTTGCTTGACTCCTATGTAGTCGACTGTGGTTCGAATTCTGGACCTGGTGCCTTAAACTCACACCAGGCGCATGTGCATGTGTGCCCAAGATCCCAAGAGGATAATGGAGGAGAAGGGATTGTGGCATGACCCTCCACACACACACCAGGGAGTGATCCCCCAGGGAGTGATTTCTCTCGCATTCTGTCTCCCTGACTCTGTCTGTCTTTCTGGTGAGTGTGCAGGCCCTATAGCAAAAACCTCTCCAAAAAAAATTAGCTATTGGTAAAAAATCAGTGACCGGACCAGCAGATGGTATAATGGCTATGTCGCTGGTCTCCCATGTAGTCAACCTTGGTTTGTGTCGCAGGCCTGGTGGCTTTAATTCACGCTGGGTGCGTGTACGTGCATGCCCAAGATCTTGAGAGGAGAATGGAGGAGAAGGAATTGTGGCATGGCCATCTCCCCTAGGTGGTGATTTCCCCCTTTCTGTCTCTGTCTCTCTGTCTTTCTGGCAAGTGCACACACCCTGTAGTGAAAACCTTTCCAAAAAAAAAAAAAAAGTGACCAAGAAAAAAATCATAAAAATAGACAAGGAAAAATCACATTAAACAGAGAGGAACCAGAAATCATCTTTCCCTTATTTTTTTAAAGACACTTTGATGAGTTGAGACTTATTTTTCTAAAACAGTTACAATATGATAAACTGTCTCCTGCACACTGCTTTAACTTAACCCTGCATATTCAATATGTTGAATATTCATGTTTCTTCAAGTGAGTTCATTCAAACTCACTCTGGGTGCATGTGTGTGCATGCCCAAGATCCTGAGAGAACAGAGGAGAAGGGGTTGCATCATGGCCATCCCTCCTGTGGGAGGTGATTTCTCACTTTCTCTCTCACTGTCTGTCTGTCTCTCTCTTTGGTGAGCACATGTATCCTAAGGCAAAAACCTCTACAAAAAAGAAAAAAAAAAAAGAAAGAAGGGTATAATATATTTTTGCAGCACTGAACTAGAATCATATATTAGTATAAACTCAGGTTTGTATGTGGATATATTTATACACATACATATACACACACAGATCGATTTTTATATATATTATAAATATATGTGTGAAATGATGTGCATAAATGTATTTATTGTATTTGTTCACCAGAAGTACCTAGGAACAGTAACTCACCAGTAGCAATGAGCACGTTTAGCACCTAGATACCGGTTCCTAAAATTCCATTTTCTAACAAAAGGAACTAAGTTTCTTGGGTAAATGGTTATACCAGAGAGGGAGCAATGAAAATACAGATGAATCTAGAACATCATAGAGGTGCCATAAAGCAAAGATTTATATAAATCAAAACAAGTAAAATAAAAACAATGGCAAAACTGAAGACAAAATATGAAGGGAAGACATCATGTCAAAAGAACACAACAGTGGGGACCAGCAGTTGGTGTAATGGCTATGTCGCTGAACTCCCATGTAGTCGACCACGGTTCGAGTCCCATATCCGGTGGTTCAACTCACTCTGGGAGTGTGTGTGTGCGTGCCCAAGATTCTGAGAGGAGAATGGAGGAGAAGGGATTGTGGTGTGTGGCCACCCCCCCAAAGGTGATTTCTTGCTTTCTGTCTCTCTGTGTCTTTCCAGCGAGCGCACGCACCCTATAGCAAAAACCTCTCAATCAATCAATCAATCAATCAATAAAAAAGAAATCACAGGAGGGACTGGCAGGTTGTGTGGTGATTAAGGGTGCTGAATTCCACATGGCTAACTGCAGTTTATATTTCTGTAAAAAAGAAATCATAGGATTAGTTACTGCAGACAAGATACCCTGAAGAACGCTAACACTGGTAGATATTAATTTTCTGTGACATTCTTGTCATTTCAAGGAGAAACAATATATGTTCATAGTCTCAGAGTAACCTATATCCAAATATTTTTTAATTACTCTGGTGGTTTTTGCAAGGATACTAATTATCTGACATTTCTGCCAGGAAATAGAGTCTAATTCTCCTCAACTATGTGCTGAACTTAATGACTCATTATTAACAAATAGAATATGAAAAGGGGAAAACAGAATAGCTTTACTAGAGAAATCTGGCAGGCACCACCTTAACCAAGTGATTAAGGATAAAATCACTAGTAATAAAATATACTGATATCATGCACTTTCTGTTATAATGCAAAAGTACCCATCATCAGTGTTTACAGAAATCTATTGGGTCAGCTGAAAAGTCATGATGCATTTTTGCATAGAAAATACAGAAAAATGCATTATGACTTTTCTGATGACCCAATATCTCAGTGTAATAGTGGGAAAAAAATTTTAAAAAGGGAGACCCAAATTGAAGGACATTGACAAAATACTTGACCAGTACATTTCAAAATTGACACCATCATAACTAATCAAGAAATTCTAAGGAACTGTTCACAGACTGGAGGAGACAAAGGAGATGCAACAACTAAATTCAATGTGAGTTTCTAGATTATATCCTAAAATTAAAAAAAAAAAAAACACTAGTGGAAAAACATTAGGAGAAAAGCAAAGGAAGTCTATCATTAATATCAATAGAATGGCACTAGTGGTTACATAAGATGCCAGGAATAGGAGAAGCTAAGTAAAACTTGTACAGAAACTCGATGCACTGTGTTTATGAGTTTTCTGTAAGTCTAAAATTATCACAAAATTTAAAACAAATTAAGCATTTGTATTTTTATCTCTGACATCCTTACTCCCTGTCTGCCTCCTAAGTTGTTCAGAACTTGGAGAGATAAAGGAGATACTCTAAATTAACTTTCTAATATCTTCCTAAAAATGCATTTTGTAGAATTTATTAGTTTAAATTATGTAACATAATGATGGATAATTAGAGTAACTGAGTTTTCTAGGACAACATGTATCACTCATCTTTTTAAAAATTGCCCTTGATGTTGTCGTAATTTAAGGAAATAATTTCTTGAAATAGACATTATCTACCCAATAGAGCTTCTGATTTAGTTAGGCTTTGAGGCTGGGTGGATGACTTGATCTTGTTTCCCAATTTATTTATCTTTTAAAATCTTCTTTACATTTATAAGGCCCTTGAGTTTTTGGTAGTTTGAAAATGTCACTTTTGAAAATTTCATCTTTATACTTAATGATACAGTGAGCTTTTAATTATGAATAACATATTGTTTTCCCAATAGTTGATTTATTTAAATAATGTGAGTAAATTAAAGGCTGGAAGATTATGTATGAGACTTTCATTTGAATTTTTCTCCTCTTGGTAATATCCAAATATCTTTTTTTTTTTTTTTGATTTACTGCTTTAGGACATAGCCGAAGCAAGAGATCAGATATAAATGCATTAGAAGAAACTGTAGTTTAAATATGATTTTGAGATCCTTTATTTATGAGTATAGCTTATAAGAATAAATTATATTTTTGAGGCATTTTTTGAAATTATAGGTTCTTAGGGTATTATTCTCAGGAAAACTCTTCATGCATATTAAATGAGTTCATTTTACACTTGAGGGATTACACTGGAAATTAGTTCTTAACTCTTTGTGTTTAAGATACACATTCTCACTTGTTTTATCTGCCTTTACATTTTTTCTTACATTAATGTCTTTTCTAGCATGGATTTTTTTCCACTAAAACAATAGGAGGGTTCAATATTTACAACTGAGAGGATTTTAAAAGCTTTTTCTGTGTAAATTAAATCAAGTTTCACAGATGCTGTGTATATAATGGTTTAAAATCTTTAGATCAGCTTGACCTATATGCTAAAAATGTTCCGGACAAGGGGTTTTAAAAAAAGCACTTAGAAAAATGTAAGCAAGTGAACACATTACGTGACTCTTAATACCTTGAAACCAGAACTCAATAAGAGACTATCAAACAACAAGCAAAGAAAAACCTTTTTAAATTTATTAAGCTGCATAATCAATTTTCAAAAGAACACATTTGGAATATGCAAGTGATTTCACTCAGACACTGAGCTAGAACAACATTTGAAGGTAAAATAGTCAGTCATCAAAGCTAAAAGACACCTGCTGCTGCTCCTATGTGATTTCCTTTTCACGTCTATTGAATCCAGAGGAAGGGAGATGAGTAAAGAAATTACTTAAATACCATTTTAACTATCTAGAAGCGTCAATGTGGACTTCAACGTAAATGTTAAACCATGACAAGCATTGAATTGTATTGACCTTTGATTAGCAAAGGCTATGTTAGTGCTAAGGAATGGAATAAATGTATTTCTTTTGGGGACCAACAGATGGCCTAATGGCTATGTCGCTGGACTCCCACATAGTCAACCATGGTTTGAGTCCTGGACCTGGTGTCTTCAACTCACGCTGAGCTCATGTGCATGCATGCCCAAGATCCTGAGAGGAGAATGGAGGACAAGGGATTGCAGCATGGCAATCCTCCCCAGGGGGCGGTGATTTCTCAACTTTCTCTCTCTCTTTTTCTCTCTCTGGTGAGCGCACGTACCCAATAGCAAAAATTACTCAAAAAAGTTTTTTTAACAATATAGTATTGAACATTAGCAGGAGAAAAAGGCAATAAGTAAACTACATCTTTTTTCTGATGCACACCACATATTGCACTGTAACTTTCTGAAGTTATTTCCAGTATGGGAGTCTATGGAGTATTTTTCCTAGTTCATTTTATAAGTCTTGGGCAGGTAATCTTCTGTCTGATATAATTCAATTATTATTAGGTCAGCAGAAAATGTACATAGAAAAACGTGTCATGACTTGCCCAGCGGCCCAATATCTTACCTGTACTGGTAATAATCCCATAGAGTTCTTTTTTGCCCTAACTGTTCTTTGTTCTGAGAGTAATTATTTGTTTTATTATTTGTGTTTTTGTTTTTGTGTTTTGTTTGTTTGTTTTTTAGGTTTTTGTCATAGGGTGCATATGCTCACTGGAGAAAGACAGAGAGAGGGAAAGTGAATAATCACCCCCCAGGGAGCATGGCCATGCCACAATCACTTCTCCTCCATTCTCTTCTTTGGATTTTGGGCACGCATCAGTGTGATTTTCAAGCTGCTAGGTCTGGCACTTGAACTGTGGTCAGTCACATGGGAATCCAGTGCCTTAACCACCATGCCACCTGCTGGCCCCATTCTGAGTATAATCTTTAACATATTAGAGGAGAGATGATAGAATAAGAGCTTTTGGGGTTTACTCTCCTTCACAATATCTATAGCCTATAACATCTCTGTGGAAAAAATATTTGGAAAGAAGCCTTAGACAACTACGTAGTCCTCAGAACTGAATGAAAACCCACATGGAAAGGATTCCCTTGGGTTCATGGTTTCTACAGGGGCAGGAGGGAATGGACCAGAAAAGGTCACCTAGCTTCTCTAGCATCCCAAAGCACTTCTCAGGAAGCACACTTCAGGAGTCAGGTAGAAGTAAAAAGAAAGGACCAGTGACCAACATATGAGATTTGGTGATGCATGTGTATTCCGGCCAGAAGCAGCACTTGTTTGCTGATAAACCTACCAACTACAACAAAGGTGAGCTAGTTTATTTCAGAAGCATGATGGGGAATGTAACCTGATTTAAGTCCTGGTTGAAGTTTCCACTCTTATCCTCAGAGTCCATCCAGGTAAGGAGTTGACCAACTTTTTGCATTTAGGCAAAGCACAGGGACAAGACTCACTTGATCCAGAGGTCAAACAGAGGTTTGGCTCAGCCACAAAGCTCCTCCAGCCCTATATAGACAAAGAGGCAATCCTCAATCAGGCATTTCTATGGAGCATAGCCTCTAGTCCCACTCATCCCAGAAACAACTTACCTTGGAGCTCACTTACAGTAGTTATAAACTAAATAAGTAAAATATTTAGGAATAAATTTAACCAAGGAAGTAAAAGATCTGTACACTTAAAATGATAAAACACTGATAGAAAAAATTTTAACACACACACACAAAAGTGGAAAGATATTTTATGTTCATGGATTGGAAGAATTAATATAATTTAAAAATGTCCATACTATCCAAAACAATTTATATATTCAGCATAATCCCTATCAAAGTTCCAATGTTATTTTTATAATAGAAAAAAATTTTAAATCCATATGCAACAAAAGACCCCAAACAGCCAAAGCAATCATGAGGAAAAAGAACAGAGATGAAGGTATCATACCATCTGATTTAAAATTATAAATCTATGCTAATGAAAACAGTATAGTAATGACATAAAAATACTGGGTCCCTGGAAAATCAAGATGCATTTTTGCAAAGAAAACCATAGAAGAAATATGTCATGACTTTTCTGATGACCCAATGGACATATCAATGACTGAAACAGAATAGAGAGCACAAACATGAGTTCATGCATTGATAGTAAATCGATTTTGATTTTTTTAGTAAATCGATTTTTGACAATAGTACTAAGAATACACAATAAAATAAGGGCAGTCTTTTCAATAAATGGTTTTAAGAAAACTGCATATACAAATGCAGAATAAAAATAGACCCTTAACCCTATACAAGTACCAACTCAAAATGGACTAAATGCTTAAACCTAAAAACCTTTTAAAAAATACTAGAATGTGTCATAGAAAATATACAACAGAAAATATTGATCGGAGCAATAATTTTTTGGATGTGCCCAGAAGTACAGAGAATAGAAACTAAAAATAGATAAATTGGATGACATCAAACCAAAAAGATTCTACATAGCAAGACAAACAAAAAAAAATTAAAGGTGTGAAGAGACAACATCTACATCTGAATTAGGAAAAAATATTTGCAAGCCATATATCCTCTAAGGGATCAATAACTAACCTGTATAAGACACTCATTCAATAGGAAAAAAAATATTAAAAAATGGGCAAGGAACCTAAATAGATGTGTCTCAAAGAATACACAAGTAACACACAGATCTTTTTAAAAATGTTCACAAACTATAATCTTTAGTGATATGCATGTTAAAACCACACTGAGATCTCACCTTACATCTGTTAGAATGGCTGCTATCAAGAAGACAAATGATAACAAGTGTTGGTGAGGATGTGTAGAAAAGAGAACCCTTGTATGCTATTGGTGGAATTGTAAACTAGTGCACCTATTTCAGCAAATTGGGGACCAGCAGATGGCATAATGTTTACCTTGCTGGACTCCCACATAGTCGACCATGATTCAAGTCCCAGACCCAGCAGCTTAAAATTCACACTGGGCACTTGTGTGTGCATGCCCAAAATCCTGAGAGGAGAATGGAGGAAAAGGGATTGCAGCATGGTTGTTCTCCCTGGAGGTTGATTTCTCACCTTCTGTCTCTGTCTTTTGGGCAACCACACACACCTTATAGCAAAAATCTCTCTTTAAAAAAAGAAAAAACTGTATGAAGTTTCCACAAAAAAATAAACATGGAATTACTATACAATTCACTGACCCCATTTCTGTATAGTTGTCCCCCCCAAAAATTGAAACTACTTTGTTTAAGACAGATCTGTACTCCCATGTTCAATATAGCACTAATTACAATAGCCAAAGTATGGAATCAACCTAAGTGCCCAACCAAAGATAAATGGATAAAGAAAATATGGTACATATACACAATGGAATACTAGTCTATCCTAAAGAAGATAGAAATTTTGTTATTTGTAATAACACAGGTGAATTTTGAGAACATTGTGCTAAATGAAGATGAGCAGAAAACAAAAACCACATGTTCTCATTTATGCATGGAATTTGCGGAACTCATAGAGGTAAGAGTAGAATGCTGGTTACCAGAGGCTGGGCCTGAGAAGAGAAGAATGGGGACATGAAAGGCAGAGTTCAAAGCCTCAGAAGGAAGAATCTTTCTGTTATTCTGAGATCTTTTACACATCATGGTGAACAGTTAATAATAATGTATTTCACATTTCAAATTGCTAAGAGCAAATTTCAAATGGTCTTACCACAAAAAATGCTAAGTATTTGAAGTAATGGATATGTTAATTAGCTTTAAGTAGTCCACATTCTATTATTTTGTACTATATCTATGTATATATATATAATAATTGGTCAATCTATAATAAAATTTTTAAAAATAAAAAATAAGCTTATCAGGACCAGCAGCTAGTGCAATGACTATGTCGCTGGACTCTCATGTAGTCGACCACAGTTCGATTCCCATACTGGGTGGCTTAAACTCACGCTGGGCGCATGTGTTTGTGTGCCCAAAATCTCGAGAGGAGAATGGAGGAGAAGGGATTGCGGCATGGCCATCGCTCCTGGGGGGTGATTTCTCGCTTTCTGTCTCTCTGTCTCTCTCTGTCTTTCTGGTGAGCTCACGCACTCTGTAGCAAAAAAAGAAAAAAAAAAAAAAACACTCTCAAAAAATTCTAAAAAAAATAAATAAAAAATAAGCTTATTAGAGAAGTGACCATCAGACGTGATTAGTGAAAACATGAAATAGGCCATTTTCTTATTGCCTTACTAGTGTACCTGTGTCAAAAGGTTTAATCTCTTGTGCTTAGTTTCTTCCATATTTTAAGTAAATTCAAGACTCCCTACCCAAAAAACATAAAAAGAATGATTCTTTTTTTGAAATAGTATTTTTAAAATTCTGGAGCCCTTTGATTTGGGGTTTATCAATGGATAAAATACTAGGTCATTGAGAAAGTCCTGAGGTAATTTTCTTTTCCTTTTTTTTTTTTTTTAAGAGAGATTTTGCTATAGGGAGCATGCACTCAGCTGGAGAGAGTGAGACACAGACAGAAAGTGAGAAATCACCCTGTAGGAGGGATGGCCACACTGCAATCCCTTCTCCTCCATTCTCCTCTCAGGATTTTGGGCATGCACACATAAGTGCCCAGTGTGAAATTTAAGCTGCTGGGTCTGGAATTCGAATCATGGTCAACTATGTGGGAGTCCAGCAAGGTAAATATTATGCCATCTGCTGGTCTCATGATGTAGTTTTCTGCACAATAATGTGTCATAACTTTTCTGATGACCCAATACTATTAGTTATAGTGTGAACTATTTTCCTCACACTACTTTTGAGACATGAGGTCCTAATGTGTGTAAAATTAATTTTTGATTTTTCATTTTTTAATAAAAGAAATAGAGTTTATCTTCTCATATTAGTTCTACAAGATAATTAGAAATGTTCTCTGATGTCTAGTATCTTGAATGGAAATCATCTTACTATATATTACCTAATAAGACTTCTGTTAACTATGAGTGTGTTTTCCCCAATGCTAGCATTTTCCCCTCCTCTGAACTGCCCTTTATTACTAAATCACAATTCTTAAAATAAGCTGTTACTTCTAGGTTTGTTTTGCAGATTTACTACATTGATAACTGAAACCATCAGGTAAATTAAAGAGCTGTCTCAGAGAGGATGAGCTATAATCAATTTAAAAATTATCTTTGATTGTCTGTTTGGGCAGGGCAAGTGTCCTGATCCCTTCTCTTAGAAAGAAGTAGTCTTTAATTTTGAAATCAGAAACCCAGAGTAGACCTCAGGGTCACGTGAATAGTGGTAGCGTGAAGATGAGCTCACATTCCTAAACTTTGCCCTTTGAACCATGCATGTTACACTTTCAAGAGTTGCGTGCATGGTATCACTCTCCCAGATACCACAGTACAAAGGTAAAATCCCCACTGCAACGCAAATTGGAATTTGCTTTCATAAAATGTACATATCAATGTCTCCTTTCTGGACTAGTAGAAACTAGGCAATCAGTTTGGAATGTTCTATAAATAGATTCAATTCAGTTCAATAACTATCTATTAACCAACCTCAATGTGTTGAGCATTGTGCTAGGGATAGGACTGAAAAGTAAATGTAATGGGGTCCCCATAAAAGCCAATGGATTAAACGGTCAAAAAAAATCACAGTATCACACAAGGTGCTTTACGGTGACACAGGGAGGACATTTTTACTGGCCCTAAATAGGAAGAATGGATAAAGGAAAAGTTGGCTAGAGGGTACTGAAGGAGGGTGAATCCTGAAGCATACAGATGAGCTAGGAGAACACACAGAAAACATTTTATCCCCACATCACCTGGCAAAGCTTGGAAGTGACTTAAGTGTGGTGATGGCTGCAAAAAGAAAAAAGAAATTACAGGAAGGTTAAGAAGAACAGGTTAATCAAGAAGGACAGATGGAAAATACTTCTTTTACGGAGAAGAATCTAGCAATCTTTGCACATGCCCCATTCCTCACCTTCTTTGATGTCTCCCCATTCGCACACTAGTTTATGCTTGGTTTTAAATTTTGGAAAGAACTGGTTTTTAAAAATGAAAACAACCTATTTATATTTATTTATTCATGAGAATTCTAAATGGACAGTAGAAAGATATGCTCAGTTAAAGATGCATGCCTGTCTGTCAGGGGGTTGTGGGAGGGTAGGTATCAAGTGTGTATGTCCACATCTCAAACAATAGAACTCTGCATCCAATTTATTAACTCAAATCGATTTTTACAGATATATGGTCCAGAGCTTTGGCATTTAATTCCTCTTGATCTTCTACCTGGTAAGTCTCATTTCCCACTGTGTTTCCCTGCAATTTAACATTGTATTCGTTTGGACATCATTAACAAAGAAAATAGCATTTTTGCAGTTGTAGGGGTCAGCAGAAGAGTTTCAGTGAGAAAACAATCAATAATTCACACCCTCAGCCCTCACATCACATGATCAAATAAAGTTGGAAGTGCATTTATAGGGGAGGAAAAAAAACCACTTCCCTCTTCTTAGGGTGCCATTTATATCCAACAGTTTATACTGTCTTAAGATAGGTTAGAAGAAGGAAAGCATACAGGTTTACTTAATATGAATTCTACATGGCACAGGCGCCCTTTTCAAGAAATGGAGATCTGAAGAAACAGGTAGAGTTAGAAGAGTTTATAAAGAATGGTCAATTGTGAAGGTGTAACAAAATTATGTGGAGAGCCTTAAAAGATAACAACCACCACAACAAAACTGAAGGTTTTACTATTGGGCACATGCACTAGCCAGGGCGGAGGGGGCTTGGAATCTCCCTCCTGGGGGGATGACTACATGCAGTTCCTTCTCCTCTAGTGTCCTCTTGGGATTTGAGGCATGCCCACATCCGTGTCTGGTGTGATGTTCAAGCCGTAGGGTCTGGAACTTGAACTGCACATCCATCCATGTGAAGTCCAGCACCTTAACCTCCACACCACCTGCTGGCCCAAAAGATAAGCTATCCTAAGGAGGTCTGTATGGTTTTCTCTCGGTCTCAACCTCTTGTTCTTCAAGATAATGGTGTTACCTTTCTTTCTAATAGAGGGAGGGAGTCTCTCACAGACAAATTTCGACTTCTGCTCTTAAGAAATAGCATGAAGGTTAAAGTGAACTTCTTGCACCTCCTGCTTATCAAGAGTCTAACTTAAGTGATCAGTGTTCCAAAATAGTGTATTTTAACCCCTTCACCTTCTATTCATGAAGTCTGGAAATATTTGATGGTTAGGAAGACATCAAGGGTTGTGTAGACCAATGAGCTACACAGGGATAAGAAATACGTACCATTTTTCTTAGTCTTCAAAAATGGATACTTAAAATAGGGAAAATCGACTAGTATTTGTTGAGTATCTGTTAGACCCTGGCTCAGACAGATACATAAGATAAAGTACATGGCAAAGTGATTTTCAGAACAATTTTGAAATAAAGCTCAGGACAGTTAAACAGTTCATTATCAATCACACAGCTAGAATTCAAACCAGGACTTTTGATCCCAGATCCAGTGTGCCATATATCACACTTTGCTGTTGCCTTCAGCAAGTATGGTTTAGCCATGTCCCCAAGAAAAATCAATAAAATTGATCAAAATTCAAGTGTATGAGAGCCTTAGATTTTCTGTTTTAATTTCTTAAAAATACAACTATTTATCAGAAGCATTGTGCCAACACCTCGTTTAATCTTCAAAACAATTATATGTGATAGATATTATATTGGCAAGAGAAAAATATGAGATATGTTCCTTAGTCCATGGCATGTGTTACTCCCAACTACCCTACAAACCCTTTCCTGACTTCCTCACATGTTAAGGTTATGAGCAACCTTAGAAATGAGATAATCCTTGGGTCTAACGGGTGGTGTGGTGGTTAAAGCACTGTACTCCCACGTAGCTGACCACAGTTTGAGTCCTGGAGCTGGCGGCTTGCTTTCTCACTTTCACTTTCTCTCTCTCTCCCATGAGTAAGTTAAAGCAAAATAATACAATTAAATAAGTAATTATTTTAAAAAGTAACAAAAAATGAAATAATCTATCTCAGGGTATCTGTGTGGGAAAATGAAATTACAGGTATTTTCCCTTCAGAAGTGTTTTACAAACTATCCCTTTGCATATGAAGCAGGTTTATTATAAGCTGACAAACTCATTAAGATGTAAGAACTGGTAAGTTCTTCTGGCAATGGGTTAACTACGGTAATATCTGACTTTAGGATATTAAACTGCATAAATTTTAAAGTAAAAAAAAATGTGTATTACTTAAAATAAAGATAATATCCTAGGTTTATTCTTTTGTCAGACATCACCTAGAATAGAAATACTTTTTTTTTTTTTTGCAATAAGGTGTATGCACTCGCCAGAGAGACGGAGAGAGAGAGACAGAGACACAGAAAGCGAGAAATCACCCCCCAGGGGGAATGGCCACGCCACAGTCCCTCCTCCATTCTCCTTTCGGGATCTTGGGCACACACCACACGCACCAGGCGTGAATTTCAAGCCACCGGGTCCAGGGCTCAAACCACAGTCGACTACATGGGAATCCAGTGACATAGCCATTATGCTAACTGCTGGTCCCCCAGAATAGAAATCTTAGGCAGGATTCCCATCTGTGAAAATATATTACAGGTGCATGCCTACTAAATACTAGTCTCCTAAGGTTCAGCTGATCGTTTTAGTCTAGTGATGGTAAAACTGCTCATATAATTTATTTCATGGAGTCAAGAACCCCCATCTCAGGGACAGACCTACCCATTGATCTGGCTCTATCTCTGATTACAAGAGGTGGTAGGGCTTTTCTCCCTTTCTCCACCATCCTGAGGCAGCAAAGCAGAGAGGGGCTTTTGTTTGTTTGTTTGTTTGTTTGTTTTATCCTAATGACCACACATTCACTCAAAAATGCTAGGAGCCACTTTTAACACACTGTCAATATGCAATGTCTGTCTTGCAAAGTCTGGCTTGCCTTGCTTACCATTATAACTTCCAGATTCCTCCACTTGGTATCAAATGACCAGGTCTCATTGTTCTGGCTGAGGAATATTCCACAGTGTCTCTGCTCCATATATTTTCAATCCAGTCATTCATCCTTGGGAATCTAGATTGATTCCTACATTCTCCACTCTATATACTGAATGTCTGCCCTCTATGGCAGAAATAAAAGATTCACAGCTATTGGGTTGTCGGGAAAGTCATGGCACATTTTTGCATACAAAAAGAGAAAAAATATGTTATGCCTTTCCCAACAACTGAATATAAATCAGTGAGGGCAAATGTAGATACCAGAGACTGTATAGGAAGGGGCGGATAGTTTGGAGCTGGATGGAAGGGCTCAGGGACAAAACATTCAGCAGACATAAGGATGTAAAGTTCCCTCTTGAAAATTATATGTATACAGTAATATCTTTGACTTGATTGACATACATGCATATTTAGAAAAACCCTATTGTACACTGTAAAGATGTACAATGATGACATGTAAATAAAAGTAATATTGTTGGCCTATCTGCCAATATTTATGAGGCACAGCTATCAATCTTTGAAGAGGTAGCTCTGAGTCTTAGGATACTTATTTGGTGTCTGAATGTGGACAGGGTGTTGTTCTAATGGGAAAACAGTTGGTAGTCCATGAGGCCTGGTCCTGTAAGTTGTGCAGATGGAAGTATCTTAAGGCAGTCTGGTAACCTGCCAATCCCTCCAGAGACCCCTTGAAAGTCCAAATGCATCCAAAAACTAGATTAGAAAGGACAGAAGAGTAATGTTACATGCTCTCCTCTCTCTCTCTCTCTCTCTCTCTCTCTCACACACACACACATACACACACACAAAGAGAACTATGTGAAGTAATGCATGTGTTAATTAGCTAGCTTTAACCATTTCACATTGTATACATGAGGGGACCTCAGAGAGTTAGTGGAAAATGAGCATGATCAAACCTTTTGAAGTCCCCTCATATTTCAAAACATCACATTATAAACAATTAGTACCTTCAATATTATGTTGGTTATAAAAATAAATAAAATCTGGGTCAACTTCATTACACAGTGGTAATGGACTTCTCAAGAGGAGCTGGATTCCCAGACCAGCAGGTAGCATTGTGGTTAAGGCAGTGGAATCCCAGATGGCTGACTGTGGTTCAAGTCCCAGATGCAGTAGTTTGAAAACCATGCCAGGCACATGTGCCTGCATGTAGGAGAAGGGATTGTGGCATAACTATTCCCCATGGGGACTGATCTCTCACTTTCCCTGTCTCTCTCTGTGAACACATGAGCCCTATGGCAAAAACCTAAAGAGGAAGGGGAGAAAAAAAAAAAAGAACCTGGATCCCACATGGCAACCTCTGCTGGAATCTCTGACCCAGGCAGCCTGAATATGCAGGCCAGGCATGTGCGCAAGTGCTCCAGCTGTACCAGAATGTCGGACTGGAGGAGGGAGAGTGTGGTATGAACGGATAACACGAATGTGCCACCCTCTTTCTCATGTGTATGCACACGCGCTCAATCATAAGTAAAGAAAAACAATTTTCAAACCAACCAACCAACTTGAAAGGATAAAATTCTATAAGACCCTGCTTAATAACTGACATGGTCTTTTGGTCAAAACAGAGAAGGTAAAGGTGGGGATGTTAACAGTCACACCAAAGTCATGGCAGAGCAGATGATCACATGACACTTGGAGCAGATTACTTGCCTTGAACTGATCTAAACCAACTTGACCACCGACAAGAGTTAGATACTTGCAGGTAATTATTAATGATCTTCAATAAGTAGAAATGGGTGAGAACAGATCCCCCTCTTACTGTTAAAATGGACAAAAGTTTCAGACTGAATTCTATCACCCACAGACATGTAGGAGCAAGTATGAACCAGACACTTAAACCCTTCAGTGCACATCCACAGTCAGTCCCTTGGGTGTTCTAGCCAACCTGAAATGAAAAGTTTGCCTCAAGGCAAGGGTGATGCTATTTACCTAAGTATCATGGTTAACTCATGCCACCAAAAATTGGGTGGAATCATTGGAATCAGAACCATCTAGGAATGCTACCCAGGTAGTCAGGTCTGTGAGTAGGATGAAGGCCTCAGTCTAGATTCTTCTATCCCATTCAGCAACTTTCTATACATTTTAGCTTGATGGAGCTTCAACACCAATCATTTCACCAAAGAAAGACAATCTCTAACATGTTCATCTGTCTCTCTCTGGCAAGTACATGTGCCCTCTGGCAAATTAAAAAGAAAAAAAAAAATCTCAATTTTTCAGCTTACAATGTGAACTTGAACAACTTGCCAAAGCCAAATCCGAGTTCCCTCCTCTGTTAAATGGGAATAATAATAATAATAATAATAATAATATCTGTCGTGGAGTAGTTGCGAGGATTAATTTATTTATTTTCATTTGACTGGAGAGGGACGGGGGGGAGGCAGGTGGAGTGAGAAAGCAATCCACCAGGTATGGGACTCGAACTACAGTTGGATATGTGGGAGTCCAGCACCCTTAACCACCGCACCACCTACCGGCCCTATTGTTGGGATATTTTTATTCAATTAGTTGGTGGAGCAGGAGGTTCACAGGGCCTAACCCTTTAGTACTGCTTTTTGTCCCAAGTGTGGAACGTTGGTATCCTGTGTTTGTAAAGGAAAGTAATGCAAGAGCTATTCAGGTTCGGACTGGAGGGTATCCCTGTTCTCAGGAAGTTCTTTGTTCTGGGGCCCCAAATGACTTCTTTCTAAAATATTATAATGGTTCATTAGCGTTTTGCCTATCAGAACTGTAGAATAATTACAGGAACAATGAAAAAGAAGAGCTTACATTAAACACAGGAACTAAGAGCTTTTATTGTTGTGCTTTGTGGTTTTTACTTCTATTTTGTTCCTTTTCACTGGGCACAGAAAGTGAAATGCGGTCCTTATATCCAAACGTTTTAGTCTCTATTCCTTCTAATAAATAGATCAATTCCACATTCCTCTACTTTGCAAGCATGAAGGAATCACCCATCTGAGAGTCCTTTCTTAAGGACAGTTCTTCAATACTCTTGGAGTGAAAGACAGAAAATAAAATTGTTAGGCTATTGATTTACCAGCGGGGCTTACAGGGCCACATCTAACGAGTTTGCTTTCAAAGGCTGTAATAATCTCAGGAGGAAGCTCAAGGCCTAATTTGTTAAAACCATTTTTGTATCTTAAAAAAAGGGTACATGTTTGCTACTGATTCTCATTAGCCTGATGAGAAATATCTTGACTTTGGACCTTTGTTTTAACTGTATTTAGAAACCAGCATGCTTCAGTACAAAACAGTTATGAAAGTTGTAGGAGTGAATAAAATAATGACAAATATCTGTGTTGCAATTTGCAATAAAAAAAATTACATAAGCAGGTTATGTAGTCGCCATGTTAAAGATTAGTCGAAAACATTTGAAATGTGATATTTACTTTAAAAAGAAGAATTACAAGTGAACTGATTACAATCTGACAGCAGAATGGCAATGAACTTTTTATGTGAATTTAGTCGAAGGTAGTGTAAGATAAACAAGACTAATGCTTTCTTTATCCATTCCTAGGGAGCTAAAAACAAGTCTGCCATTTTATTAAATTGTTTGCCGTGGTCAGTCGTTCCTTGAAATTACTCTCTGTGCAATAATTACACTCTCAGAGAGTACAAATGGGGGGGGGTGCGGTTTCTAAATTACTCAGCTAACACCTGCTGGCTCCAGCTGTGAATTACTCAGGTGCTCTCCGGGAAAATTTTAAACATGTTCACCTAGTCCAGACTTACTTTCTCTGCAGCATCACTTTTCAACTATCCTCCAGTCTTTTTTTCGACATCAGTAGAGAAAGGGAACATCCTATCCCGTGAGATACTCATACTCCTAGAGAACATGATGCCTTGCAAGAAGAGCCAGACTTAGGAATCAAAACATCTGGGGTAGAATGCTGACTGGTTCTTACTAGGTTCGGTGGACTTTGAATTTTACTTTCCAGTCCTTATCTGTGAAATAAGGGAGTTGAGCTAAGATAGATGCCAACGAAACTCTTAACTGCAGCCTAAATGAGTCTATCAGAGCACTAGCTTCAAAACATCATTAGTCTTTCCAGGAGCAAAGGTAAATGCACTGTCATATCTTGCCCTGAGTTTTACAATGAGAGTTTTTCTAATTATCAAGCTTTTCTTACTACCAAGCTTCTTCTGTCCTCTGACTCCTACAAACTAGAAAAGAGAACTACATTTTAGATAAGCACACATACGTAATATGCACAAGATAATGCATTGGATCACATCAGTGAATCCATTTTCTGACTGGGCAACCGTTAGTGTTACTAAGATTAAACGTTACACTAAAGGGCAGAATACCTGATTCTTTCATCGTAAAGCTATTTTTTTTCTCCTTTGCAACCTAGAGATATTCAGAAAAAAGATAATTTTTTTTACAGTTTTTCATGTTTTCCATAAACTATTCAACTAATAGTTTTTTAAGTGATAATCCTTACCTGGATCAGTAGTATCATTAGGAGCTCCAAAAGATGATTATGTAATTTTATAATTTCTTCTACATTAAAAAAAAATGCCAGAGGGTGTGTGCACTCAACAGAGACAGACAGAGGAGAGAGGGGGAAGAAGAAAGCACCCCTGATGGGGAATGGTCACATGCAATCCCTTCTCCTCCATTTCTTCATCCCGTTGCGACATGGGGCATGCATGCACACATACCTGGTGTGTTCTCAAACTGCTGGGGGGTTTGGGATTCAAACCACAGGGTCAGCCATGAGGGCTCCAGCTGTCTTAACTACCAGTTCATGGAGCCAGCTCAGTTTCTTCTACATTTTCCATTGGCTTCCTATTATATCACTCCTTTACTGAGTCTGGTACATTTCCCACAGACTCCAGCCACTGCATCCACTACTACTTTGCTTGCCTTCAAAACAGTATCCTATTACCTATGGCATATTGACATTTGATCTGTGTCTCCCAGCTTGATTGTACTTATCTCAGCTAATCACTCTACAAGATTTTCAGTTGCAACATCTCTGCCACAACCCATTCTAAATCAATTCACATTATAACAGGAGTCCATTCCAATTCATTGATCTCGCCCTATAAAAGATGCCTGATAAAAACTAGAGGGATAAATTTGTTCTTGGTCTCAGAATGCAGACTAGAGTCATTGTTTGTTTTGTTTTGCTACAGGGTGCCTGTGCTCACCAGAAAGAGAGGGAGAAACAAAGAGACAGAAAGCAAAAAATCAACCCCCAGGGGGGATAGCCACACTGCAATTCCTTCTCCTCCATTCTCCTCTCGGGATCTTGGGCATGCACACACACATGCCCGGCGTGAGTTTAAGCCATGGGGTCCGGTACTCAAACTGTGGTCGACTATATGGGAGTCCAGTGATGTAGCCATTGCACCATCTGCTGCTCCCCATAATATTCTTTTAAGAAAGATTTGGGGGCACATATTAATGTAAGATTTTAAAGTCAATGTTATTATCTCAGGGCAGGCAGGTGGCACAGTGCTTAAGGGTGCTGGACTTCCACATGGCCAACAGTGGTTTGAGTCCTGGACCTGGTTGCTTGCTTTCTCACTTTCTCTCTCACTTTCATTCTATCCCTCTGTGGTCAAATTAAAATAAATAAATAAAGTGGGACCAGCAGTTAGCATCATGGCTATGTCGCTGGACTCTCATGTAGTCGACCACTGTCCGAGTCCCGGACCTGGTAGCTTAAACTCATGCCAGGCGCATGTGCATGCATGCCCAAGATCCCGAGAGAAGAAAGGAGGAGAAGGGATTGCGGCATGGCCATCCATCCCCTCTAGGGGGGTGATTTCTCTCGCTTTCTGTCTCTCCGTCTCCCTCTGTCTCTCTGGCGAACATACTCTATAGCAAAAACCTCTCCAAGAAAATAAATAAATAAATAAAGTTAAATAAGATAATTCTTTTAAAAAATAAAGTCAATGTTATTATCTCTATAATTTACATGATCATCGAATCAAATAAAAATGTTAAGTAGTTACACAACGTATAGTTTATTTCATTCATTTCCAGCCACATTTTTATGACAATGACTTCTGCATGCAGACATAAATATTTTCATTTATTTAAAAGGTTTAAGGTACCCATACATTCAAAAGACTTTCAATATAGAACAAGTCTCATTTTTCTTGGCTTCATGTGAACAATAGCTTTTTATTTCCTTAGAAGTAATTAGTAGGGTTAACTAGAGTTAATAAGAAATGTTAACATGTGCTAAATGTTAACTTTTTGACAAATGTCCTCTCAATTTAAACTGCTAAGACTATATAATCATACAAAAGCAACTTCAGTGTTTAAGAACATAGATGAGTTTCTTTCTTTTCCAAATGTCTAATCATTTTTATGGAATTTTAACCAAAGTCATGCTTTACTATTTATTACAAAATACTTCTAAGAAGGCAAACTATTAAATTATAGAAACAAATTTAGGCTCAGAGACTGAACTCACGTAGAGACTAGGGAACTAAGATTTTCTTTGACAGATAATTCTCTTCTCCCTTAAGGCCACAGTGGACAAATCTTAAATTGTAATTGGTATTCCCAAAGCAATTTTTGTGAAATTTCAAAAATAAGATAGCATGCTTTACTTAATAAGCTAGCTTTCTTATTGGGAACATTTTAATTATACTAAATGAGTTAGTGAGCACAGATATCAAAAAGAGTTGCGAAGGCAGGCTGTCACATCTATAGCAATTTAAAAAACGAAAGAAATAAACAAGTTTTGAAAATGTCTTAAGCATTGACATTCTCATAACTTAAAGGCTAAGATAATTGACTCCAGTAGAATTGACATCAAAAGCATTTGCATATTTCTAACTTAATGTGAATTGCCAAATGATGAAGTGACCCATTCTTACCAAAGTGTTAAAAACTCCTCTCAATGTTTTTTTCTTGGCCATCCTAAAGTCCCATTGAATGAAATACGTACCATGTTGAGTTTAACCTGTGCTACATAACACTACCAGAACCATAAAGTGTAACTCTAGGGCAGGTCTTATTTGATAATTTTAGATACTTGAGAATTTTTAGGTATTTGAGATGCAAATACATTGCTTCAATTCAAAATAAATGTTTTGAGACACATTGCTGACTGTGGTTTGAGTCCCAGCTGTGGCAGCTTGAAAGACACACCAGGTATGTGTGCATGTATGCCACATCCTGACAGGAAAGAGAAGTGGAGGCGGACTGCAGAGTGGGCATACTCCCATTGAGAGGTGGTGCTCTCTCCCTCTCTCGGTCTCTCTGCTGAGTGCATGTACCTCCTGGTCATTAAAAATACATACATAAATGTTTTTATCTACACTTTATGATCATTAAAACATTAAATCACTGTCTCCTCCAAAAGAAATATTGCACTTTTGTCTTTTTAAAAAACAATCAGATCTCTAGCTATGAGATAAGTATCTTAGTTAATGGTAAAACTCAAATATTCCTATACTCTGCCCACTTGTGTGATAGGATAGTTAGAAGGCTCTTTGACATAATCTTTAAGAGGGAATGTATCCAAGACTGACAGCAGCCATCGGAATGGAGATGGCTTCGGAGTGGCCAGGCATTATTTAAGTTCTGAAGTTCCCACCTACTACTGCAGAAAAAATTTCTTCTCTCTCCACCTAAAACTGTATCCATAGTCATTATTATGTTTTTTTTCATTAATCATCTGAAGACTAAATAAACTGATATTTATAGAGGAAATGAAGACACTATGAGTTAGTATAAACAGTTCACATAAAGACATACCAAGACCTAGAATAAATTTCTGGCTTTAAAACTGGAGAAAAATGATAAAACTGTAAGAATGTTTGAAGAAAAAAAAAAGATAATTAACTTTACATGGAGAGAGAGGTGGTGTGGGCTGACCCTGCTGCCTAGTAGTTAAGGAAGCCAGATCCCACACAGCCAACCACAGTTCGAATCCTTGCCCTGGTGGCTTGAAAAGTATGTAGAGTGCAGGTGCATGCATGCCCAAACTCCCAACAGGATGGAGAAAGAGAATAGGTTGTGGTGTGACCATTTCTCATTGGAGTGTGCATTCCTGTTTTTTAAAAATGTATTACGGGAAATGCATTGAAAAACAAATTACTTTGAATCTTTTTTTTTTTTCTTCCTTCTTTGTCCTATCTTCAGAATGACCTATTCATCAACTGGTCACATCTCATGAAGTCCTTTCTCTACTTTGGCCTGGAAAGTTAATTACCAGGTTAAAAATAGGAACACCAAGTGCTCTCTTGCCTACTGTCTCTAAATTTCCCTTACTGTTAAAAAAAAAAAAAATGTTTAATCTGGGTTGGTCTTGATTGTGTCTGAAGACTTCCCTCAGAAGCCAGGCATCCACATGCCTGGATCCAGAGCTGGCCGAGGGTAGTGGAGGACCACAGCATTGGAACCCTGTTGAGGGGGACATCTCTCTACTTTTCTCTCTGTCTCTCATGAAAGAAATTAATAATAATAATAATAATAATAATAATAATAATAGTAATAATAAAAGATTTTAATAATGAGCTCTAGCCTCTTCTTTATTGGTCTAACTTATTTTTGTCAATTCTTAATTATACCCTACCTCTGTTATTTAAATGCCTTTTCCATAACAATTGACAGTCAGCAATTTCGAGTCACAGAAAACGCCCAGCAAATTTGTATCCCTGGAGTTTTTGTTATATTATATCCAATTAAAATGAATTAAGGAACCCAGCTGATACCAACATTAATACTAAAGACAAGGTTTAGATTACTTCTCTAGAAGATATAACCACAATGTTTTTTTAATATTGTTTTATAGGATTATAAGTATATCATATTATCCTATATCCACACTGTTCCTCATTTTTTAACATGCATTGGGTCATAAGACAGATCTTTGATCTTCGGGGTTATTGTGATGAACTCTCCTGAATTTTCATAATCCTCTTCCTGCCTCCCTTCTTTCCTATAACCTCTCTTACACCTTGTAATTCCCCTGGTTAAGCAAATTCTAATGCCTTTTAGAAGCTTCAGATTGGGGCCATTTCCTGCTCTGGAAAGATAATAGCTGGATACAGAAATTCGTCAGAAAATGAAATGTACTGACCAACTGCCCTCTAGTTCAGGTACTGCTACAACTTTTATGGCAAGTATCTGGATTATCATTCCTGAATCAACTTTTTGATGGGTTGGATGGATGGATGGATGGATGGATTTATATCTGGCTTCCTAACTTACTTGGCTCTCAGGTTCTAAACCAGAATTTTATTTGGAAGAGTGTATCTTTATGTGTCTGTCCTACTATTGGGTCATTGAAAAAGTCACGACATATTCTTCTGTTTTTCTACGCAAAAATGCATCATTACTTTTCCAATGACTCAATAGATGGGCAATTCATTAAGGTCCAAATTAGATGTAAAGAAAAACCTGTTGCAGTATAATCGCAGATCAGTATTTTAAGGAAAACCTTCTTTTAATACAAGGGGATAATAAGTTTGATCCTTTTATTTTTTGGAAAAGTTAAAGATATTTTCTTCAAATTTTAGACGATTTGTCATATAAATAATCTGGCTATTTTACTTAAGCACAAAAATTTACCACACAAAATTTTCTATATAGGATTTTTTTAAAAAAGCAAAAACATATACTTACCTTTACATTTTAGTTTTATTTTCACATCTTTTCTTGTTCCTTACTGTTTTTTACCTTGTTTCCCTTTCTATAAATTTGTTCTTTTTTTAAAATTTAACCTCTGATTTAGACCAAAAACAGTATGTTAATCAGAATTTTAACTCCTAGAAACCTTCATTCCCAGAAGCAAGAAATTTTTAATTGTCATATACCAACAGCTTGTGAATATGCATCTTTTATTAAAATCTCTTTTTTCTTCAGATTTTTAAATGTAGAACAGAACAATCTTGTTAACACAGTATCCTTTATCTCTATAAGACTTAACACACCAACAAATGGCAAATGGAAAACTTTACAAAGAACTTAAGCTAAAGTATTTTAAGTTAAAGATGACTCAGACATTTTATGAATACTTATTAATTTGACATATCATAATTTGAAGATATCAAATTACCTGAGAAGCTTATCTATAAAAATCCCACTTGCAGTCACTTTTTGTTTGGGCAGACACTTGCGCTCACCAGAGAGAGAAAGAACCACAATGAGACATCCCCCTAATCCCCTCAGGGTTTAGGGGGAAATGGAGGGTTTGATGTCTCACTGTTACTCTTTTTCCTCCATTCTCCTCTTGGGATTTGGGGTATGCACACACACCCACTATGTTTTTCAAACTGCTACATCCAGACTCCAACTGCAAAGTTGGCCCTGTGGGATCCAGCTGCCTTGGCCACTACCATCAGCTGGCCCTCCCTTATTTTTAACACCAAGCCTCAGCTGTCTGTGTACACCAAGATACCAGAAAGAGCTAGTTAAAAGCATCCCCATACATACACACAATCAGAAGATCTTACATAACTTTAATAGCAGTTTGGTTTTTCAAAAAACCTCTCTAATATTCTTTTCCTTTTCTGTTACAGTTGGGTTTAGGAGTTAAACCCGAGGTGTTTACAATTTAGTCAGAACTAGCTGAATCTGAGTAAGAAAGACAAACTCTCCAAGCAGCCTTCAATCCTCATCTTAAAACCCTAAGAGTAAAAAAGGAAAAGAAGCCAAAGATTCGAAGTAGGTAGAGCAAAAAGCTTTTAAAAATATATAAACAGAAAACTGAAAAGGAGTTTAATCCAGCAGAACAGACATGAATTGATCTTTCATAGCTCTATGTCTACCTGCCTGCTAATGGCCACTCCAAGGAATTTGGCACTGGACCGGAAAAGATGCACCTCCCTTATGGATCTGTCAAATAAATAGGGGGGTCTTTCAAACTTCCTGTGGTTGTCTTCCCTCTTTCAGATAGTACTTTGGTTGGCCAGTCCTTTCCTGCCCAAACTAATGTCCAAAAGAGGCGATGGGCCTTATCCAAAATAAGCACCCAAATTTGTTCCTCAGAAACCAAAACAGCAAACAGTGTCTGCACAAACGAATGCCCCAGGCTGGCTTCCTAGGAGCCCACATGGCAGACACAGGGAAGAAGGGTGCACCGGGCACTGTCGTAGGACTTGCCAAGAAGTAAGTTCAAGCTTGAGTCACCTGTGGTTTCCTCTACCATCAACCGCTCACCTACGACAAATGCCACAGATCACGAATCGGATTCGAACACACCTCGTTTCCCTCAAGGCAAACATCAGAACTTCGGTCACACACAAACTCCCGCACATGACACAAATTACAACGTCCACGTTACCAACTGCAAAGGCCACAGATCACAAAAGTGCACCTCCAGTTTCAGCGAACCTAGCGCTCTTTCCATCGGCACCCAAGTGGTTCCTCCTCTCAAACAGAAAGGGCTTTGACTCACCGACGTTCGATCCTGTTTTACTTACCTCAAGATGACAGTGTCCACTCCCAACCTCTGTTCGTCAAGATCTCAGCCTACCCAGAAAGTCCCCAGAACTAACCTGGTTGAGCAGCCGCAGAGTTTCCAGTGGTAATTTGGGCAGGTTGACCGGCAGCATGAACGAAGTCCTGAGTTAGGCTGAGTCTGTCTCCTGCTTCTTGGGGTGGATGAAATGAGAGTAAGAGGCTGGATTCAGAAGGGAGTTGATTTCCGTAACCAGTTACAGGGAGACCCTCAGCAAGCACCATCAAATCCCGCAGAGCTCCATGTATTCTCAGTATCTCTGGGTACAAGACACAAGCATATGCGAATCATTCCTCCCTACAGTCCATCAGGCAAGTGCTGAGTAACTGTCCTGACTCCTGCTTTCCTTCAAATACGCATTCCTGGCTTCTCAACAGACCATTCCTCAAACAGATCTACCTGTGACTCAGCACTCGGCCAGATTGTTCTCCTGAGAGGCCTGTCTTAATTTCAAAATGGCTACAGTCCTGCTAAACTTCCAGCTGGCCTGCTTCAGCAGTACTTTTAATATTGACTGCATTTTGAAATAGTAATATTTTGAAATATGAGGTTAAAATATGCTATCTTTAATTTCACTTGTTTCTTTTATATTTTTTTAATGTGGCTACTAGGAGATTTGAAATTGCACTGGTGGTTTGCGTTTTATGCCTCTTAGACAGTGTTGGTTTATATCTTCAACTTTAGTTCTTAGAAGAAGAGGGACTGAGCTAAGTAGACAGCTGCACCAGGGGACATTCATCTAATATCCTATACTGTTCCCTATTTTCCAAATAAATAAGGTACCTGAGATAAAACCATCTCAATCGGCAGTGGCTTTTTCTTCAAAGACTCAACATTATTGATTCAGAATTTGAAAAATATAGAATGAATAAATGAACAAATGAATTGAATAAGCAGTTTAATAAATATATTGGGCAGCACCTAGACTGTACATACACCATTTATTACTACCATTGTGATGATCCGTGATTACAGTGTATTTTCAGTACATTCCATTCCATAATTCAGCAAATATATAATTAGTGTAAAAAAATCTTTTTAAAATAACTTTTTAATTATTTTTGCATGGGGTGTATGTGCTTGCCAGAAAGAGACAGAGAATGGTTAAGTGAGAAATCACCTTCCCTCACATGTGGGGACACAGTCATGCCACAATGCCTTCTCCTCGATTCCCTTCTTGAGATTTGTACATGCACCCAAAATGATTTTCAACATGCCAGGTCTGGGACTCAAACAGTTGTCAACATGTGGGAATGAGTGCCTTAATCACCACTTGCTGCCCTGAAAAAAAATAATCACTTTTATTAAGGGAAGATAGCATTGTAGTGCAAAATATTCCAACAATATCAGAAATGGTATGGTGTATCCTAAACCATTCTCTCGGTTTGTGTTAGTCATTTTACAGCTTCTTTCTTATAAATAAGCCAACTGAAATAATACTGTTTGTCAGCAACTTTGAATTTGAACAAAGTTCTCCATATCCTTTAACATTTAATGAACATATTTTTCAAATAATTATATGCATGAGAAATCTTATGCCAAGTTTATATGACAGGCAGGATATAAACTAACATTCAATGATTTAACAAATTTTTATGAGCACATTTCATGTGTCAGCCACTGTATTAGTCAATTTATATGCATAATTTCATCCCATGCTTAAGATATTCTCATAAATCCTGTGATTATTTCCACATTTTGCTGATGAAGAAACTCGCAGAGCTCAAGTAATGTGTTCATAGCAGCACACCTACTGAATATAGGCACAAAGGTTAAGTCGCAATGCTCATTCTAAGGCCCTGTTCTCAGACAAAAATTTTCTGTATGTATTTAGTACTTCGTATGATTTAAACTAATCTTTAATGATCACTTCCAAGGAAGCAATGTTATATTTAAAGTAAGTTTTTAAAATTATAATAACCACTGTGTATTTTAGCAAATAGCTTTATGAGCAGTTGAAGAAGAAGTTGTCACAGTGACTGGAAGGCAGGAGGGTGTATGACATTCCACTCCCCTGGGGCCAACCAGTGGCACAGCAGTGACATAAGGGCTTTGTGATGCTGGATCCCAATGGGAAGGTCCTCGGTTGTATTCCAGAGCCGGCCTGTACATGCCAAGTACATGCCAACTACATGTGTCCAATGTGATCCAGGACAGCCAAGTCCGAATGCCCGTTGGAGATGACTATCTTTCTGTTTCTCCTTTTCTCTCTCATGGAAGGAATATATAAACTTAAAAAAATATATATCCTGAAGTACATCTGCAGTTTCTGCCATCTCAGCAGCCCTTCTCCACTGTTTCTTGTTTTTGCTGTTTTTTTTTGTTTTTTGTTTTTTTTGTTTTGTTTTGTTTTGTTTTTTGATAACAATCCCTAGAATTTCTTTTGAAAACTGTACCCATTATATTTGGTCTAAAGACACAGGAATCTTTGTTTTAAGCTACTGAGATACTTCAGACTAGAAAAACATTATGCAAAAGAAATGGAAGTTTACTGAGGAAATGAGACTCCTTTGGTTTTTTTTTTTAATAATTATTTATTTTATTTATTTATTCATTCATTCATTTATTTCTTAATTTGACCAGAGAGAGACAGAGGGTGAGAGTGAGAGAGAAAGTAAGTGGGAAAACAAGCCACCAGATTCAGGACTTGAACCCTGGTCGGCCATGTGGGAGTGTCCAGCGCCTTAACCACCACACCACCTGCTGGTCCCAGAGACTCCTTTGTTCTAATCCTGGCTCTTCCACTAACTGACTGTAAATTCTTGGACTACTTACCTAAATTCTCTGGGTCTTTCTACCTGCAAAATAATGGGGTGGGTCTCAAAATGATTTCAAATATAAAAAGTACAGTTGCTGGGGACCAGCAGATAGCATAATGGCTACGTCGCTGGACTCCCACTTAGTCGACTGTGGTTTGAATCCCGGACCCAGTGACATAAACTCATGCTGGGTGCGTGTGTGTGCGTGCCCAAGATCCCAAGAGGAGAATGGAAGAGAAGGGATTGCAGCGTGGCCATTCCCCTCGGGGCGTGATTTCTCACTTTCTGTCTCTCTGTTTCTCTCTGTCTTTCTGATGAGCACATGCACCCTGTAGCAAAATACCTCTCCAAAAAAATAAATAAATAAATAAACAAATAAAAATAAGAAGTGCAGTTTCTGGTTTTGTGATATTTCTTGCTTCCACAGGGACGACCTGGATATATGACCCTGACAGAATTGTGAGTCTATCTAGAATAGACACAAGATGGTTCCGACTACAGACCAAACACCTGGACCTCTTTTTGTAAGCTGGTTATGAGATAACAAGCCATCAATATTGACTTGACAAATGGCAATTCATAATAAAAGGGCTGTAAAAGAGAAGTTTATAAAATATTGAAGAATCAATTCAAGGGAATTTTCTAAAATTGAAGGATGCATGTCTCCAGATGGAAAGCACTTCTCTGTGCCAACTAAATGCATGAAAACATCTCATTACTAGACAAGTTTTTGTGTAATTTTAGAATTAAAGGACTAAGACAAGGTTATAATAGTCTTCAGAGAGAAATTTGTAGATCATTTGTCCAAGAATGATCAGACTGGTACCAAACCTCATCAACAATAGCTAATGCTAAGTGTGTAGCCAAGCATTCCAAGGTGCGAAGTAAATTCATTCTGAACTGAAATTTTATGCCTAACCATAGATCACAATATGTTCATCATTCACGTGTTTGGAATAACACATTTTCAGAAATATAAGTTTTCAGATATATCACTTCCTACATATTCTTTGCTCTAGAAAAACAAGGGAGTAATCCAAGAAAGACAACCACTTAAGTTCCAAGAAACAGAGCCACCTACCCAAGAGAAAATCCCAGGATGAGCAATACTTTGAAGCAGTCCTAAAAAGCAATTAGCCCAGATGATGGAAGAAGGACATTTTCTAGGGAGAACATTCAGAAAAGGAAAAAGAAAACAAACTTCGTGTAATACCCAAGATGAACAATTTAATTCTAGTATTAGGATAGCAAAATGCAGTAAATAAAGTGAGACAATTAAGGGCCAGCAGGTGGTGTGGTGGTTAAGGTGCTGGATTCCCACATGGCCAATTCCAGTTCCAGTTCCAGACCTGTTGGCTTGAAAATCACACCAGGCATGTGTGTGTGCATGCCTGAAATCCCAAGAGAGTAGAGAGGGACCTATAGCATGGCCATCTTCTCTGGAGGGTAATTTCTCATTTTCCCTCTCACTATCTCTCTTTCTCTGGTGAGTGCATGCACACTATGGTAAAACCTTTAAAAAAAAAAAAAGAGGGACCAGCAGTTAGTGTAATGGCTATGTTACTGAACTCCCATATAGTAGACCACAGTTCAAGTCCTGAACCCGGTGGCTTAAACTCACACCGGGCACATGTGCATGCACGTCCAAGATCCCTAGAGGAGAATGGAGGAGAAGGGATTGTGGCATGGCCATCCCCCCTGGGGGTGATTTCTCGCTTTCTATCTCTGTCTCTCTCTGTCTTCCTGGCGAATGCACACGCACTATAGCAAAAACCTTGCAAAAAAAAAAAAAAGAAAAAAAGAATTAAAAATGGTTACTTGGCCATGGCCAAACTGGAAGATGGGGATGGTCATGTGCCTTTTCATAATATTTTTCTGTATTATTTGATGGTTTTATGAGGGTAATTTGATTTTAAATGTTTTTTATATGTAATAATTATATAGGAAATATTGTTAAATGTCTTTGATGTACAAATACAAAATACAAATCTATATATTGGGTCATCAGAAAAATCATGATGTACTTTTCTATACAAAAATGTGTCATGACTTTTCAACGACCCAATACTAAGATCCCAATTTAGTATAATAAAATCAAACATAAAAGAAAAACATGTATGTGTATATTTGTGTGCGTTTAATTTGCCAGAAAGCCTGTGGTTTTTCTGGAGAGAGACAGAGAAAGCCCCTCCATGGAGCATGGTCATGCCAGAATTCCTTTGCCTTTATTCCTACCCCTTCTGGGGATTTTGGACATCTCTGCACATATGTTCAATGTGTTTCTCAAACTATCAAGCCCAGGACTCAGACTGCATGGTCAGCTGTGCTGAATCCAGTCACCTTAACTACCAGGCCTCAGACTGGCCAACTGTGTCTTCTTAAACTCCACATGCTTAGAACTTGGAGAAAGGAGACAAAATACATTTGGAGAGCCAACTGTAGGTGGAACCAACAGAACTTCTGACAGAACCCTCATCTTTAGTGTCTAGGCAGGGAATTTTGACATTGATGGTTTGTTCAGATTATTCTAGGCCAGACAGGTTTTTGATTTGGACAGTTATTGGGTTGAGATCTTGCTAAGAGCTTGTAAGCATTAGTCAGTATATATTTTTGTCTTCGCCTGGTGGCCACAACTTGTTGTGGTTCTGACCCCAAATGACTTTTAGTAGAGACACAGCCAAAGGCATGAACTATAGCCAGCACAGATGGCCTTGCAGTGCAGACCGCAGTTTGATCCTGAATGTGTAGTGCTAGGCCAAGAGCCTCCACAAAGGCAATGCCTTTGTGTAAACGAGTGTACATCTAAGTTGGCATGCTTACGTATAGAGAGCTTGAATTTCGTCTGCTTCTCCCGAGTTGGGTCATGCCCTACGGGAGCCTGGCCTCCCAAGGTCCAGAATTGCCTGTGTCTGGGTGGGTTAATCTAATTCTAATTTTGAACTTCAGTTTACTTGACCCTTTTGTTTCTCCTACGAAGCTATGTTCTTAGACTTTCTCACTAATGAAGATGCCATAGCTTTTACCTTCTACTCCTTATTTATCAAGAGATTAGGAACAAGGCAGGAAAGAGAAATGTATTTCTTTAGGTCCTCTCACATATTACAGTCATGTATGTATATACATGTGTAATATATTAACACATATGTGCACATTTAAATGAACATATGTATTATATACAAATGTGTTTACATACACTATATATTGCAATGTGTAGTATATAGATAGCATATAACATGTATGTACTCACATACTTACAAATACAAAATAGATGCCTTATCTGGACTGTACGATTACTAGCGATACTTTATTTTATCTTCTTTGTGTATGTATATATTTTAGATTTCTTATGTATATTAACTAATTAGAAAAAAGTTGGGGCTGGCAGGTGGTGTGGTGCTTAAGGTGCTGGACTCCCACCTGACCAATCATTGTTCAAGTCCCAGACCTGGTGGTTTGCTTTCTCACTTTCCCTCTATCTCTGTCTCTCTTTGTTCAAATAAATAATAATAACTAGTAAAAATAAATAAATATTTTTAAAAAGTAGTTAACAGTGCTAAAATGACCAAACTCAGTTGTCACCATCACTTGCATTCTGTCTCCTCCTTTCTTTATGTTACACTTTTCTTTTCACAAAATATCTTCATAAAATATTAGTGAGAAGTTGTTGAAATGCATTTTTCTTATTTATTTTACTTTTAGGTCACTCCCGTTATGTGACTGCAACATCTTAATTGTTAGTTTGTTATTGTGTGTGCACAATTGTATACCTTTCATACAGTGAGTACTCAAATACTTGATAATAGTATGATTTTACCAGATGAAAACCTGTCTCCAGGTAATTAGGTTGTACTTGATTGAAATAATTACAGAAAGTGGGGGAAAACAACACACCCAGATACATGCATTGAGGTAATTCCATACAATGGTTATCTATAGAGCACTAAGGTTGTTCTGAAGGCTTAAGGCCTAAAAATAAAACCATATTCCACACAGCAGCAGATTTAGACTGCTGGTAGACCCCATCTCATTTAAAGTAAACTAAGGGAAGCATGTTTTAAACCAAGGCTAGAAAAGTGGTTATGTAAACATGGTGAGACTGACATGTGTTTAATATTAGTATTTCTTCAGGGGCCATAACGCCTCTTGCCAAATCAACAAATCCTGTTATCATGTCCCTTGAGAGACTATATGATTAACAGGCTCCAGATGTGCAAACTTGAAACTTGTTTTCATTTCTAGCTAAACAATGCAATGTGCTGCCCCCGTCTCCAGCAGGTCATCAGAGCAGCTAACATCAGCCTTGGGAGCACACTGGAATCATCTGGAGCCTGTGAAGATTGCTAACTGTATGTGGTTTAAAAGTGCTTGAGGTGGGACCAGCAGATGGCGTAATGGTTGCATTACTGGACTCCCATGTAGTCGACTGCAGTTCCAGTCCCAGACCCAGTGACTTAAAACACACTGTGTATGTGTGCGTGTGCATGCCCAGACTCCTTAGAGGAGAATGGAGCAGTAGGGATTGCAGTGTGGCCACCCCCCTTGCAGGATGATTTTTCGCTTTCTGTCTCTCTGTATCTCTCTGGTGAGCGCACACAACAAAAGAGGCTCTTGAGGCAGGCCAGAAAGTGGCATGGAAGTTAAGACACTGGAAGTTAAGACATTGGCTACTCCTCAGTCCAAGTCCTGGACCCATAAGCTAAGTCAGGCGTGTGTGCATATGCATGCTCAAAATCCTAAGAGAAGACTGGAGAAGGGATTGCGGCATGGCCATCCCTCCTGGGGATGATTTCTCTCTCTCATTCGGTCCCTCTCTCTGTGAGAGTAAATCTTCCCTGAGTGCTCTGGGAATGTATGAGCCCATGATCTGGGGTTGGCTGAGGCTAGGGGTGGATCACAGAGTCAAGACCTTGTTGGGGGTTCTCTCTCTCTCTCTCTCTGGCTTGCTCATGGAAAAAAGATAATAGATAAGAGTCCTCAAGTTTTTTTTTTAATACGCAGCAAGATTAAGAATCACTAGTTGAGGATCTTTTGGAGGTTTTAATACATTTTTTTTCTTCTAGATGTAGGTTGTCCCAAACAGACACATCTACTTCCTGCAGACTCAGGGAAAAACACACAGGTTGGTTCACAGCTGGCTGGACTGCAAAGGGAACTTCTTTTTCCCTTTAAGTCTTTATGGCCAGTTTCATGATGTTTTTGAAGTCACTATCTCACCTCTCAAGAAAAAATGTGCTTTGGTTGCATAGAATGTTATCCTGTTCTATGGATGTGAAAGAATTGGGGATGAATAGTGTACTGAAAGTTAAAAAGAAAATAAAATATTCCTTTGAGTACGAAGACTCTACTTCTCCCTTCTCACATGAAACAGTTTTACGTGTTCTCATCTATTCTATCTGGATCTTAGAATCACTTGATTACAGAAGAGAATAATGTCAAAAGATATACATTTTATTTTTATTCTTTAAAGGTTGTTTATTTATTTATTCCATGAGAGAGAGAAAGAGGAACAGAAAGAGACAAACAGGCACCCCAAACAGTGCTGTGAGGCTGTGATCCGCCTCCAGTCCCCGCTGTCCTGATCTAAAGGTCCAGTATCCACCTGTTTACCCAGTGTTCCCGGGAAACTTCCGGGACACAAATCCAGCATCTTTCCTATGTGGGTTCATCTGCATTCTCACAGTGCCACTGCCTGACCTAATAAAAATGTGAAAAGCTGTAAAAAATGTATAAATGTGTTTATTAATCCATGTAAAATATGGATTTTATTTAAGATATATGTGCACATCTTATTCTCTTTTTTTTTTTTTTCAGAGAGGTTTTTGCTATAGGGCACATGCACTCACCAGAGAGACAGAGAGAAACAGAGACAGAAAGCCCATGGGAAATTGCCATGTCACAATCCTTGCTTCTCCCTTCTCCCCTCTGGATTTTGAGGGGGGGCACGCTCACACACACACACACATACACACCCAAGTGTGAGTTTTAAGCCGCAGGGTCCGGGACTCAAACCACAGTCAACTATGTAGGAATCCAGCAAAGAAACTGTTACACCATCTGCTGGTTCCCCCACACATGTTTTATTCTAATTAGTTAGCACACAGAAATAGTTTAGTATACCCAAGAAAATGCTCGTTCTTCACAATAACTCTGTGTCTCCTCCAAGTCTCATTGGCCAAAGACTGAGGTCACTGTTCTGTGACCTCGGCACAGAGCAAGAGATTACTTTGTCCCACCACTTCCAAGATGTTGTTTGCCACATTATTTGGCCCATGCTGGTATCAAGGTCTAGAAGGTAGAAGAGCCTCAACTGCTCCTGGGTCCCAGAGCTACTCAGTCAAGGATCGTGGCTCAGTTTGCTTGCTTACTTGCTTTCTTGTTTTATCTATTTGTTGGTTTATTTGCACTGATGACCCCTTCACTTATCAGTTTGTTATGTTTGACCCAGAAGCACAACAAGGATACTCGAGCTGAAAATAGTTGGCTATCCTTTCCAGCACTAAGTTGTGTCAGGAATTTCACATTTCCTATTGGCCATGAGGGAGTGAGAGAACTCAGAGTGGTCATTTATGTGATGAAATATAACTATATTGTTGCGTAAAATACAGTGATGGGACGTTAAATAAACCTACAGCTAAAAGAGGTTTGCTTGTTAACATAAAGAGCTGAGGGTATCTGTGATGACTGCAAAGCAAGGGCAAAATTGTCATATAAAAGGTTCGCAAGCACTTTCCTTTCAATGCATACTAATTATGGACCTAGGGAATTTGTCTTGATTCCATTTTTATAGGCTATGGGTATCTTTGCCATACCTCTGGTCATTATTACCCTCCCCCCCGGCACAAAGACTATGTGTGCTTACTATCACATAACGTTAATTAGCATCTACTAATAGATCAATGGTTAATAACGCAATTCATATTTTCATGTAATTTTTTAGCTTACAATATGGGAAATAACTATACACTAAATCTCGGTTTCTTAAATGGTTCCCATAAATCTCTACCCTTGTAATTTGAATGACCGCATAGTTAAATATTGTATTCTTCTTAGCCTTAAGAAAAATCCCCTCACAAAATTGTTCCCACCATCTTATATTCCACTTACTTAAAGCACCACGAAGGTATATTCTCCATTCTTGTCTAAATGGAAACTTAGATTCTTCCCTTTTCCCCATTCCCTTGGGATTTGTGAATTGTGTTTATGATACGGAGATGAAGCACATAGAAGGTATAAGACTGATTTAAGCTAGTAAGAACTTTGAAATATTCAAAAGCCTTTATGATTTATTCTTTTCTTTTATTATATTGTTTTGAATTAGCAATAAACAAATGTGATATGTGGAGAAAAGAGAATCCTCTACACTGGTGGCAGGAATGTAAACTTAAGTTATGGAAAACAGCATGCAAGTTATTCAAAAAAGTTATATTAAAATATAACTACCCTATTATCCAGCAATCTTATAGCTGGGGATATACCCAAAGGAAATAAAATTGGTATCTTGAGAACATGATTCTATTCTCAGGTATATTACAGTGTCATTCACAACAGCCAAGTCTAGAAACAACCTAGGTGTCCATCAACCAATAAATGAATAAGGAAACTAGGAGGTATACACACACACACACACACACACACACACACACACACACATGCACATTGGAACACCATTCAGCCTTTAAAAAGAAGGAAATCCTACCATTTTTGACAAGGTGGAGAATCTGAAGAACATCATGCTAACTGAAATAACCTAGCTCCAGGAAGACAAATACTTTCTGATTATTCATACATGCAAAAACTTAAAAAGTTGAACTCATAAAAGCATAAGTTAGAAAACTGTTTTTGAGGGGCTTGAGGTTGGAATAAATGAGGTGCTGCTGGTCAAAGGGTACAAATTTTCATGTATAAGATGAAAGTGTTCTGGACACTCAAAGTACAGTACGGTTACTATAGGTAATAATACAGTATCGTATACTTGAAATTTGCTAAGGAAGCACATCCTAAGCTTTCTCATGGTACACACACACACACACACACACACACACACACAAAATGGTAACTAAAGCAGGTGACAGGTATGTGAATTAGCTTGCTTGTGGTAATTATTTCACAATGAAATGTACATCAAAACATTGCATTGAATGCCATAAAGATATCCAATTTTTATTTCTGATTTATATTCTGCCAAAAAGGATTTTTTCCCATTGTATGCCTAAGATATTGGGTATTACATTGGATAAAATTATAAATGAAACCATAGGAACATGTTTTAATGGTACTTAAGCAGAAAATTTAAGAAATTGTCACAAGCAATTTTAAGAGTGTAAAGCATGAAATTAGCCTTTATTCTGCTTTAAAAGGAAACAGAATTAGAAAATATTTACATACTATTTTCTCAAAAATAGTAGTCACTCTTATTCATAACCAGTTTTTGTCAAATATGTATTTTTAAATAATTATTTACTTTTTTAGTTCCATTTGATATTATCTTTTTTTTTTTGGTAAAGCTTTTTATTTATTTTTTCTCATTGCTAAGTAACTAGTCAGTGACAGGTGAAAAATGGTAGTGAGGACTTTTATTAAAAAAAAAAATCAATGAATTACAAATAAGATACTAAATTGTGTTGCATGCTCCCGAGCATGCAACACCCAGGCCATGCTTATGTATCTGTAGCAAAAGAGAAGGCAGGCCGAGTTATATCATCCATATAATGTGTTTTTAAGTTAGTGATGAGTTTACTGTTTTCTTTTTTTTCTCTTTAAATTTATTTATTTTTTACCTTAATTCACTATACATCATTACAGCATACAGATGAATTTTCCATCCAAAATACACTGTGTATTGGCTCAATCAAGCACATCAACATATATGTTATCAGCAAATAATTTTCCAATTCTTATGTCTTGTATACTTTGTTTTTCGTTTTGCCATCCTTGATTCCCTATCCCTCACCCTCTGCCATGTCCCACCCTCCTCCCACATTGTCTCTGGTATCCATGGTTGCTTTCTATGCCTCCCCCCCCCCATTTAATTGATTTGCTAATGAACTTAATTAGTCTAAATATATCCAATAGCTAACACAGCTGATATATACCTATACATGAACCCAAGTCTGACTTTAGGCATAACCCTCAGTGAGTAGAAGGAACATTTTTTAAATTTGACCAGACAGAGACAGAGAGAAAGGGAAAGTGAGAAAACAAGCTGCCAGATCCGAGACTTGAACAGCAGTGGGCCATGTGGGAATCCAGGGCCTTTAACCACCACACCACCTGCTTGCCCCCTGACAAATGTTTTTAACACTAGAGGGAAACTTTTTTCCCACTCCTCACAAGTTCTTTCATGTGGAGGGAGTCCATTGGCATCACTCCTGGGTTCTCTATTACTGATTCTATCCATCAAGGTTAGTGACTTCTCAGCCTAGAAATTTGAGAAGACACTGTTCTTCATTCCTCTAAGAAGGAAGTTTGCCCACAAGTTCTCTTCTTTTGCTGAGCCATGAAACTAACACAGCATGTTCCCTCTAGGAAGGGCTGGTTGCCCTGGTTCTACTGTCAAAGTAGATAATCCTGACTATTTGGCTGTTAAGTATCATGATTTGACTCACATAGTCTCCAACTTAGACTTTATTAATAATGAAGTGATATATTGCTCTCTGTCTGCTACTCATTTTTTTTTTCAGCTTATCCAAAACTCACACAGAGAGAAAAAGTAAGAATAGCAAGATTTATTGAAAAGGATAAAGAATCTTACTTGTAAATTTCTTTCATATTTTAAGAATACCTGTTGGCCTGTATTCGTTATCTGATTCTGTGTAACAAATTACCTCAACACTAAGTGGCTTGAGACAACAATTTATTTTTATCAGTTGTGAGGGGTTTTTTTGTTTGTTTGTTTGTTTGTTTGTTTTTTGCATTAACTGGGCTCAGTTTGGAGGTTCTTGTCTAGCAGTCAGAGGGTGGCTGGGTTGGATTCACGTGATGGTGCCTGATGTCAAGTTTTGCACAACAGGAAAAAAAAGAGTTTAGCTAGGACTCGTCAGACATTGCTCTTTCTCCGTGTGGCCCTTGTACACGGCTAGCGAAGGCTCCTTTTCATTAGAAAACATGAGGATCTCACATCACACCACATCTCTTCACAGCATGGGAGTCTCATGGTAGTTAGAATTGTAGAATTGCCTTTTTAAAAAATTGCCAGAGGGCATGTGTGCTCAACAGAAAGACAGAGAGAGAAAGGAAGAGAAAGCACCCACCCAATGGCACATGGTCATGCCACAAGCCATTTCTCCATCCTTTCTGGATTTAGGACACACAGACACATGTACCTAGCCTGTTTTTCAAGCCTCCCGGTCTGGAGTCTCACCGCAGGCAGTCATGTGGGATCTGGCTCACGGAATGCCTAAAGGAGCCAGCCTGGTAGTTAGAATTCTTGTTTGTAGACTGGCTTCCCCTAGCCAGCTTGGGTTTCAAGAGAGAAACCGGCACTGTACGACTCCTGATGACCTAGACTTGGAAATCAGGAAGCATCATTTTTACTGCACTATGTAAGGTACTCAGAGCCAGTCCAGATTGAGCGTACAGGGGACTATCGAGGGCACCAATACCAGGAGCCTAGGTAGAGCTGGTAGACATGTTAGAAGGGAGACGGATTAGCCAGAGTTAGTAGTATTCAAAACATGAATCTTTGTTATAAGAACCGTTATTTATTAGGTTATTTATTAGAGAGAAGAATATCTGTTCATGTAAAATTTTAATTGTTCATCTAGAAAGCTGAAACTTTCTCATTAATGGTATTATAATTAAATGCTGGTTATGATTTCATTGGGCTTATCATAATTTATTCAATAAGCTTAAATGAGTATATAATTACTGTGGTTTTTTTTTCCATTATGAAAAGTATTGGTCTTTCTTCTATGTATATTGTACTTTTTTGGTTAAAATGAATAATTTTGCTTGTCTATTTTTAAAATACAATATAGATCTATTTCTTTCATTGCAAGAAAATTTTCATAATGTAAAAATCTTTATATGACCACGAGGAGATGGTAATGACCAGAGCTGGGGATTGTCGGGACACTTTCTAGAGTCTGACATGGATCAATGCACATATAAACTAGAAGGTGGCATGTACAGTGGACTCTCTAGAGACCAGAGAGAGTTCCTGACGCTTATGTTTGGGAAAACAGAGAACACCTAGTTCTAGCCTGGTCCTAACTCTAGGAGGCCTCTCCAATTTGTTGTCACAGGGAGTAAGTTTCTAGAACAGATCTAACTTTCTGGAAGCACTGTGAGAGAAGAGAAGGGTCTAGAGGACAACTAATGTTTAGGGCCACTAAACTAGAACGAAGCAAGACCAAGTGATATGGGTGGGACTTGTAGAAGTGTGTATGCCACAGTACTCCATAGGTAATTGTAGCCACTGTAATTGATAAAGCACCGTATATTAGTGTGTTTTTCTCATCAAGATTCTTTGCTTTGAAACTCAAGTTCAAGAAGTGTTTCTAATTGATGAGTGTCTCCCTACCAAGCAGTAATTCAACAATCCACACTCTTCACATGATAAATTCTATCATTTTTAGCATGAAGGTTTCAAGGTTGCCATGTGCCAGCTGCACACAAAAGACAAAAGAAGAGAAAGTGAGTAAAGGGACCATAGGTAAGAGATCTTTATGGGCCAGGATGGAAGTGAGATACATAACTTCAATCACACTCCACTGGCCAGAACTCATAGTATGGCTGAAACTAGACAGGAGGTGGATAATGGGGATAGTGGTCTGGCCATGTGCCTATGAAAAAGAAAACAGGTTTGGTGAGCAGTTAGTCAGATTTTGTCACACTCAGGAACTAAAATTAGGAAAAGAATGGGAGATGCTTGATAATGACTTTAACAAGTGCTATGGTCTGTTTGCTGGCTCCCCACACCTCCAGTTCATATGCTAGAACCTAATATCCAATGTGATGGTATTAAGAGAAGGAACCTTTGGGGCAGAAATTAAATCATAAGGGCTCCACTCTCATGAATGAGATTAGTAGCCTTACAAAAGAGGTTAGAGGGAACTTCCTTATTTCTCTGCCATGTGAGGATGCAGCAACATGGTGACATCTATGAAGCAGAGGCAGAATCCTCACCAGACAAGGAATCTACCAGCACATTCATTTTTTAAAAAGGTTTTTGTCATAAGGCATGGGCACTCACTAGAGAGAGAGACAGAGGGACACAGAGAGAGGGAAAGTGGGAAATAGCCCTCCAGGGAGATGGCCACACCACAATCCCTTCTCTTCCATTCCTCTCTTAAGATTTTGGGTACACACGCACACATGCCCAGTTTGAGTTTCAAGCTGCTGGGTCCGGGATTTGGACTGCAGTGGACCATGTGGGAGTCCAGCACCTTAATCATTTCGCCACCTACTGCCCCCCCCAGCACATTCATTTTGGACTTCCCAGACTCCAGAACTGTGAGAAATAAATCTCTGTTTAGGAATGACTCACTCTAAGGTATTTTTACAATTGATTTGTATTTAATAAGTGTACATACTTATGGGATACTGTGTGATTTTTTTGATACATGAATACAACGTGCAATGGTCATATCAGAAAAATCAGAATATTCATCACGTCATTTATTATTACATTATTCTGGGAACATTCAAAACTCTTCTAGCTATCCTGAAGTATATTACTGTTACCTATAGTTACTATATTATGCTAAAGACATCTAGAAATCCTCCTATCTAACTAATATCTCTCTATCCTTCTATCCCTCTGCCGTTCCCCACTTCTGTTTGGTTTTGGGTTATTTTTTGGTTTGGGGGGGATTTTTCAATAGCAACAACGTGGACTAACACAAACAACTTTGAAATTCTCATGTCTCCTCTTTCTTTACAGGCAAGAAGAGTCTCATAATTTTGGTAAGGACTACATCAACAAGAGACTTGATGACCCAGTCTTACGGCCTAAAAAGACAAAAAAGGAGCCAGCAGGTGGCATAGTGGATAAGGCACTGGATACCCATGTGGCCAACTGCAGTTCAAGTTCCCGACTCAGTGACGCGAAACTCATGCCAGGCACGTGTGCATACATGCCCAAAATCATAAAAGGAGAATGGAGAAGGAATTGCAGTGTGGCCATCCCCCTGAGGGATGATTTCTCATTTTCTGTCTTTTTGTCTCTCTGGCAAGTGCTCATGCCATATAGCAAAAATCTGTAGGAAAAAAAAGAGAAGATGGCAAAAGAATACCATGCAGAGATGTTATATTGTCTAATCTGAACCAGAAGTAATTCTGCTAATCCAAAGAATGTGAATGCTGAATGACCTAAAGAATCTAGAGACAATCACAAAAGCATCTCTGGCAAAGCATCTAATGGACAATATAGGCTTAGAGATATTCTCAACGGTAATAAAAGAATTAACTGCTGATAGAGGCAATGCTATATTCATAAGAAAATGAAAATCGGCTGAGTATTATCTTTTACAGAAACAATGATGTCTTCTGAAACCTAAAACTTTCCACTCCATTAATTTCCCCACTAACAATGTACAATGTTGGCTGACTTATGGGCATTTATTTCACTTCAATGGCCAGTTTCTGCCTTGATTTTGATATCAGCCAAATAAAAAGCCACCACCTACATCCTGTTACATTTTATCAGCTTTCAGAGGTGAACGATAATATTCTCCATAGTTTTTTTTTCCCTTTTGAATTTTAAAGCATATATGCATTTTTTTTTGGTTCCAAATTACTCTCTTTCCTAGCTGTAAGGCACTTAGACTTGTCTACATTCACTTGCCATTTGCTTTGGAAAAATTAAATCCCTGTAACTTATGCTGATTCTTGCGTACAGGAAGCACAATGAATCCACAGGTTATGGGACGAGAGGAACCTCAAGATTCCTGTGGTCAGAGCAAGCAGTAGCCTCACATCTCAGGACAATGTGAGAAATCCCTCCTGCAACTGCTTTTACATGGCACCCGTACGGCTGTGACTCTCCAGAATAAAGTAACAATATCAAAAGTCAGGGTCCTTAGGGGACAGCCAAATTGCCAGCTAGTTATTTTCTTAACCAGTGTTCATCTGATCCATTTCCTCGGGCTTGCGGTTCTTTCTGTAGCAATTCATGATGGGAAAATTGTCGCTTAATTGCCCAGAAGAATTTCCTAGAGATGCTTCCCTAGTAACAACTTGTCTTCCTCTGCCCGTGATCCATGAATAACAAAACAATTGAACATGAAAGTCGAACTGAAAATATTACAATGGCATCTCCAGTCAAAATAAAGCATAGCATTGAAATAATCATTTGAATAAATCACACATCTTCCCTCCCCAAACACCCATCATGTGCATAGCTCAGTTGGAAGCTCTCTAGTCCTTGAGAATAAGGTGTAATTTAAGGATCTTCTTTACTTCATCATGTGTGAACAGGCTGAGCCAAAGGGAATAAAATGCCAGGAAATATCCCTCTTGCTCTCCTCATCTATCTCCCACCTGAGCCTGTGCATTATGTTCCCTATAGCAGCTTCCAGACATGAAAGGAATCCTGGATTAGAGTCAGGCTACTGAGATTCATACGGTCCCTTTGTGTCCCACCATCACTTTATATGAGTTAAGTCCCTGTAGTTCTCTGAATCTCACCTGTGAAGAGAAAAAAAAAATGGGGTAGTCTAGAGTTCCCACTAATTCTGTGTTTTATAATTCCATTTTGTCCTGTAAAAGAGGAAGTTCCTGGGCCAGCAGGTGGCATGATGGTTAAGACACTGGACTCCCACATACTCATCCACGATTTGAGTCCCAGAATTGGTGGTTTGAAACACACTCTGGGCAAATGTGCATGCCCCAAATCCCAAGAATGGAGGAGGAGGGATTGCCATATGGCCATCGGCCCTGGGGAGTGACTTCTCACTTCTACCCTTCTCTCCGGAGAGCACAAGTGCCCTATAGCAAAACTCTCTCTCTCCCCCAAAACAGAAAGTTCCTAAGAGTACATTTTAATGCAGCATCCAGAATTTAGGTCTTCATTTGAAAGCCTAGCTTGGAGATGTTTAATGCCCTTTGGCTGAATCTGACCAAAACCTATTTTTAAAGTATGTTTTCCTTTGAATGATCATTATATTACAAGGATAGACTTCTTTAAAATCTGTCATCTGCCTTGAAATGTTTGCAGAAACTTTATTCCTCCTGAATAGAGCCAACTACCTGAGTAATGCAGACCAAAAAAGCAAATTTTACTGTCATTCCATTACTATGAATTCCTAAACTTTCTTTCTCATTAAGTAAGATTATTAAGATGAGAACATTTCTCAAGGTCTAAAACATATCTTAGGCCTACCCTGGTAGCACAGTTGGGAGCAAAGTGAACTTCAGTGCTAGAAGCCACATGGCTGATTGTATGTTCAGATTCCTGTGTCTGCTTGCAAAAATACATTGGTCCCTTTGGTATGGTAGTTAAGGTGCTGGACTCTCACATGGCCAACTACGGTTCAAGTGCCAGACCAGGAGGCTTGCTTTCTCACTTCCTTTCTCTCTCTTTCAGGTGAGTGCACGTGCCCTATAGTAAATTAAAATAATAATAAAATTAAATAATTCTAAAAGAAAAAGGAGGAGGAAGAAGGAAATACACTGGGTATATGTATCCAAGATCCTGAGTGGAGGGCCTGGGAAGGAGAGACCTCTCAGTACTTCTCCTCCTCCCAAGGTCTCTTTCTCTCTCTCTCTCTCTCCCTCTTTCTTTATCCTTCCCTCCCTCCCTCCATCTCTTGCTTGCTTATGCCCACACTCTTCAACATGAATAAAGTTAGACATAATTTAGAAAAAAGTGTTATACAGTATGCAACATTATTGATGGATTTGGCATTCTGTAATGTAGACCAAGCCAACTGGTGCTCAGAATGAAAAACAAACAAAACCAGTGCTTTCTTTCACCACTGTGCTTTCAAACAAAATTTTTAGTCTCTCTCCCTCCAGAGTCTGCTCACATCATTTCTCCGAGTATGAATTCAGGCTCTTTCTAAGAAACCCAGAACTAGTCTTCTTGAGGATGTTCTTAACAGTGGCCCAAATAAATCTATCTCATATATCTAGACTAAAATGATCAAATGTGAATAGATACAAGAGGAAAATTAATTTTCAGACTGCGTAAAAATGTTTTCATTTATTCCAGAAGGAATTATATTATTGCCAAGGCATTGTGTGACTTTTAATAATGAAAATACCCTTAAATAAATACATCACTTGTCATTGTTCTTATGATCTGTAATGAGGAAGGTGAACTGCCTCATGATAGATGCACACTTAACAGTAAGTGACAACAGTACTGTCTCTCTGATTGTGTGCCAATGAGGTCACCTTTCAGGTGTTCCACCATCATGAACCTCATTCTCCAATGCAAGGCAATATTGCTTCTCAGTGAAAAAAGTTTAGCTACAAGAATTTTTCTGCTCTTTGAAAGGCATAAAAGAATGATGGAAATAGCAGCTACTTTTAATAGAAATTATGTTCACACACTGAAATCTCAGTTTCCTCAGAAAGTTATAGCTCCTGAGCTCCCAGCATGGTGGTAGTTTATATATAATTTCTAATCCTCACAGAAATGTTCGAGCCATCAATTACTCCTATTACGTAGTTGCTGATACTAGCTGGCACTTGGAATGTTTAAATTTTTCAACATCTAACAGCTAATGAATGTTGAACTAGGATTTGTATCCAGAACTTCTTGATGCCAAAACTTTTCAACTACTTGACCAGGGCTGTTCACAATTGCAGACACCGGCTATATGTGACTTGTGAGCAACTGAAATGTGCTTGCCCAGGGTCCAGCCAGATGACACAGCAGTAACACAAGCCCTGAAATCTCCACCCACATGGGAAGGTCCTGGGTTTGCATCCTGAGGTCACAGTACGCGCTAGGCCTGTGTGCATGAGCCCCGTGATTCTGGCTGGCTGAGGTTGGGAGTGGGTCTCTGTGTGGGGACCTTATTGGGAATGTCCCTCTCTCTTTTGCTGGAGGAATAAATAGCAAATAAACTTACAAAATAAATGTGGCTTGTTCAAAGTGAGATTTTAAATGACTTACTCTAAAAAAAAAAAAAAGAAAAACATGTAAAATGTTTTATTAATTACTTTAATATTAATTATATGCTAAGATAATAATTGGACTAAATAAATTATTCATTTCATCTTGTTTTAATGTAGCCACTAGAAAATTTAAAATAACACAGTGGCATTTGCAGCTTATGTTATGTTTCCCTGGGCAGCACCATGACATTGCCTTTTTTTTTTTTTTCCCTTTGAATTTTTTCCATAAGGCATATGCACTTTCCATGGAGAGTCAGAGAGAGGGAAAGTGAGAAATCACTCCCCCCGGGGGGATGGCCACATCAAAATCCCTTCTGCTCCATTCTGTTCTTGGGATTTGGGACACACCTCTACCTGTACCCAGCATGAGTTTCAACCTGCTGTCTCCAGCCTCTACCCCTAGTCGGACATGTGGAAATCCAGTGCCTTAACCATCATGCCACTAGCTGGCCCCCCAACATTGCCTTTTATGATGACCCATAACATAGATCATATCCTCACCAAAATTTATGATTAGAAACATTTACTGAAATGATACATTTCTGCTTAATATTATCAGTTAAATAATAGGCTTTTAATTAACACAGGAAATGCAAATTAGCTAAATCTAGCTATTATTTTTTAAATTACTTTAAGGCAAGGATCTAGAACTATGACTCATTAAAATTCACTTATAAATATTCTGACTCACATGGTAAATTAAATACCATAAAAAAAAGAAAAAGATAGTCTCTCCATTCCTTAAAGACTTTCTGTAAAAAGTAAAAAAAAAAAAGAAAAAAGAAAAAAATAATAAAATAATAATGTCAGCTGATAGAGAAATTGTCCAAGATCCATGGTTATTTCCACTCAATGAACCTGTAACAAATGTATTGTTGGACCTGAGGACAATATTATTCAGTTCTTCTTAAAATAGTCCAAGAAAAAAAGTCTAGCTCAAAGTACAAGACAAGTTTTCCTGAAGTGAATAGAAATTACTTTTTTTAATCCCATAATAAAACAATGTCATAGAAATAACTTATTTACAATCCTAAGTTACTCTAACATTGTGAAAGAAAACAACCCTCACAAGCTACTGCTTCCTGTTCGGACTCGTTGCCCTTAAAAAATAAGTTTTATCTTTGTCTATCTTGGCAGTTGCTTTATCTGTGAACTTGAATTTCAAGCATCATAGCTGGGCTTCTGGCTTACACTTACAGGTGGCTTCTTTGCACACACTTGACTGTTTATTTATTTAGAATGAGTTTGAGGATCTATTCTGTGCCTGCTACTGTTCTAGCTGCCTTAGATGTATCATTACAGTACAATAAATAAATAAACTCCCACCCTCCTGAAATTTCAACAGTTACATTGTAAGCACTTCACTACCAGGGAAGAGTCCAAATTCCCAATCCTACAAGAAGAAAAATCAGAGTTATAAAATAAACGCATTAGCATGTAATCAGCAAGATAGATACCAATTCCAGTACTAGAGCGAAGCCTTTTACATGTACTATCCAGTGTAACGACAGACGTTTAACGATGTGTTGAGAACAACACATATGAGTTCATTTGAAATGGTTTTTTTTTTCCCCTGCTGAAATCTCATTCTATGGAATTATATGACAAACATGTTTAAGATATAAAGTTGCAACCAGCATCGGACTCAAGTAACAAACACCAGGGCAAGTCAGTGGTCTTAGGAAAGAGAAGAGGAAAAACTGGGGAAAGAGGCATTTTGGTCTGAAGTACTGTACGTGGACTTCAACCTGGCCTTCACTGGACCATTTTTGACTTAATGTCATATGTAACAGGCACGTCTCTGCCTGGCAATCTGGAAGACTGAGGGGAAGATGTCATCCTTGTTGCATCACAGCTATCGGTAGGTTAGTGACAAAATTGAATGAGCTACATCAGAAATTTGGGCAAGATCTTGTCTTGGTGCTGACCAGCAGCATGGCTTCCTGTGCTTTCAGAGCTCACATCTGTTAAATAAGATGTTGACACAACCCCTACCACTCTGCACTGCCAATCCTGCACATGAAAGACGCACTGAGAATATTTCTTCAACTGACTGCACAATATTTTTCCAATGTTACTCTCTACTTCGCTAAAATTTTACACTAGGGAACCAAAGATATTGATTTTTTTTTTTTTTTAAGAGCAACATAGAGTTGAGGAGAAAGAATAAGTTCTTCATTTAGTTTAGGGGAATACAAGCTTGAAACAAAAGTTCTCTTAGTCACATTTTACCAAGCAGATAAACCTTTTCTTTCTCTCTTCCTTCCATTATTCCTTCCTTCCTACCTTCTTTCTTTCTCTCTTCCTTCCATTATTCCTTCCTTCCTACCTTCTTTCTTTCTCTCTTTCTTTCATCTTCAGAGAGATTTTTGCTGTAAGGCATGTGCACTCTCTGGAGACACAGAGACAGAGAGAGAAAGAAAGAAACCACCCACCCAGGAGAGATGGCCACACCACAGTCCCTTCCCCTCTTGGGATTTTGGGCATGCATGCACGTGCACCCAGCATGAGTTTCAAGTTCCTGGGTCCAGGACTCCAATTAGAGTCAACCATCTGGGAGTCTAGGGCATTAACCACTATGCCACCTGCTGGTCCCAAACCTATACTTCTTTTTATAGAATATAGAAACAAAATTCCTTTCATCGGTTTCATTTTAACATCCACATAAAACAGTTTTTCTCCATTTTAGTTGAAATGCACGTACGCTTTTCTAGGAAAGGTTAAAAAGTGTAAAAAGCCAGACTTCTGGCTTGTATTACCACAGGTTTCCTTGGCTTATTTGTTTATTTAGATTTAATTTTGAGGCTCTATGGCTGGTACTGTCCCAGGTGCTTGAGATGTATCAGGATAGTAAAAATAACAGGCTCTTTTCGGTCTTTCTGAGAGAGCAATCTGGATGGGCGCGATGGTAACTTTGGATTAATTTCATAATGAACAAGCCATCCTGGAATTGAAAGGACATTTGATTGCTTTTCCGAGATGCTAATGCAGTTCCTAAGAAGTTATTTGCCAGGGACGACAGTGATTCACTTGAACATTTGCCACCCAAATCTGGGATTTCATTTTCATTTTGATAATTTTGCCAGTCACTGTTATTGTTAGGTTCTTTTACTAAACGTGCTTCATAAACTTTACATGTACAGCACATTCTTATATCTCTTAAGGAAAAGATTTGGTCCTATTTTTTACCATTCACCTGCTAATGAACTTTTCTTTGAAAAATAATTGAACTATTCTTTTTTTAACTCAGTGCTTTGGTTTGCTTATGTTTGAATATGTATATAGGTCTGAAAAATTCTACATAGATTTTTCAGGTGAAGCAGAAAATTAGAGCTAGTTAAAACTCCCAGCACAACATCCCTGTCACTTTGGCTGGCTGTCAACAGTGACTGATATAAATGTCTGGTGGAGGCAGATAAGGACTCTCTGAAAATGCCAGGTGGAAGTCTCACCAACCCCACATAGGCTACTGCATTTCTTTCTCTCTTCCTTCCATTATTCCTTCCTTCCTACCTTCTTTCTTTCTCTCTTTCTTTCATCTTCAGAGAGATTTTTGCTGTAAGGCATGTGCACTCTCTGGAGACACAGAGACAGAGAGAGAAAGAAAGAAACCACCCACCCAGGAGAGATGGCCACACCACAGTCCCTTCCCCTCTTGGGATTTTGGGCATGCATGCACGTGCACCCAGCATGAGTTTCAAGTTCCTGGGTCCAGGACTCCAATTAGAGTCAACCATCTGGGAGTCTAGGGCATTAACCACTATGCCACCTGCTGGTCCCAAACCTATACTTCTTTTTATAGAATATAGAAACAAAATTCCTTTCATCGGTTTCATTTTAACATCCACATAAAACAGTTTTTCTCCATTTTAGTTGAAATGCACGTACGCTTTTCTAGGAAAGGTTAAAAAGTGTAAAAAGCCAGACTTCTGGCTTGTATTACCACAGGTTTCCTTGGCTTATTTGTTTATTTAGATTTAATTTTGAGGCTCTATGGCTGGTACTGTCCCAGGTGCTTGAGATGTATCAGGATAGTAAAAATAACAGGCTCTTTTCGGTCTTTCTGAGAGAGCAATCTGGATGGGCGCGATGGTAACTTTGGATTAATTTCATAATGAACAAGCCATCCTGGAATTGAAAGGACATTTGATTGCTTTTCCGAGATGCTAATGCAGTTCCTAAGAAGTTATTTGCCAGGGACGACAGTGATTCACTTGAACATTTGCCACCCAAATCTGGGATTTCATTTTCATTTTGATAATTTTGCCAGTCACTGTTATTGTTAGGTTCTTTTACTAAACGTGCTTCATAAACTTTACATGTACAGCACATTCTTATATCTCTTAAGGAAAAGATTTGGTCCTATTTTTTACCATTCACCTGCTAATGAACTTTTCTTTGAAAAATAATTGAACTATTCTTTTTTTAACTCAGTGCTTTGGTTTGCTTATGTTTGAATATGTATATAGGTCTGAAAAATTCTACATAGATTTTTCAGGTGAAGCAGAAAATTAGAGCTAGTTAAAACTCCCAGCACAACATCCCTGTCACTTTGGCTGGCTGTCAACAGTGACTGATATAAATGTCTGGTGGAGGCAGATAAGGACTCTCTGAAAATGCCAGGTGGAAGTCTCACCAACCCCACATAGGCTACTGCAGTCAACAGGGATTGATGCCAAAGAGAGTTACTTAGCTTTCTGTAGGACCATATTTGTTATCTTTTCTTTTTTTTTAAGAGAGAGATTTTTTTTTTTGCTATAGGGTGTGTGCACTCATTGGAGAGACAAAGAGAGCTGGAGAGACAGCAAGAAATCACCCCCGAGGGGGGATGGCCATGCTGCAATCCCTTCTCCATCCTCCTCTCAGGATTTTGGGCATGAACGCACATGCACCCTGTGTGAGTTTTAAGCCACCTAGTCCAGGACTCGAACAACAGTGGACTATGTGGGAGTCCAGTGATATAACCATTATGCCATCTGCTGGTCTCCTTCAGAGCATGTTTATTATCTTTTCTAATCATAAAATACACATGATCTAAAGGGATTACTTGGAGAATACAAAAACTTACTCTACGTTGCTTTATAGGAACTTCATGCAAATTATTATGCTAGCCACACTGTCTAAGAATACTCTTTCAGAGCACTGTCTCTAAAACTGGGAAGTTCTTTTAATTGCCAATTAAATAAGGTTTCCAGTTTTTAAATGTGTATATTTCATGTTGCTTATCAACTTAAATGTTATTTAGCATACTTATTTCTCCTTTGTCTTATGCAGTCTTTTCTGATTTTTCTCTGAAAAGGGGCTCTTATCAGTTGACATGAGATCTTTAAGACTATTTTCAAAGGGTGATATTTTGTAGAAGCTAGCAAAACAAATCATTTTCATTCTCATAGATCTCCACTTCCATGTCACACCCCCAGCTCCCAGTTAGATATACCTAGAACCAAGTGTTTGTTCAGTGGACTTTGGAGAGAACCCTTGCACTCGAATGAAAGACCTAATTTAAGAGGCTTATGGTCTTAGCATAGGAGGATATGACAAAGAAGGTGGAAAAGACTCCCCTTCATAGAGAAAAAAAATGTAAAAATGAAGGGGTCAATCAGGAAAGAAGAAAAAAATATGATTATAAATGGTTTAGCTCTCACTCCAAATCCTTAAAGATCCACTTTCCAGAGATGCTTATGTTTTTAGAAATAGGCAGCCCATGTAATTTGCACATGTTAGAGATATAAGAAGAGATTATAAGCCCCTTAATTTGCCAACAAGCACTCTGATCTCATGGGCCGTTTTCCTGTCTGTGCTCTCTACTGACTCTGCCTTCTTGGATCTCACAGGGACGGAGAGGACAGGGTCCTCAGGTTGGCCCTACTTTCTTCACTGTGGCCCAGACTCCTCTGCAGAGGGATTGGGCAGTTTATTCTCTGGACTAGTGACAACTCTTGCCACTGGGCCCCCTCCAACAGTGTGAGCTTAATGTGCTGGAACCCTTCACTGCAGTTGCTGACTCTAGCCACTTGCCTCCAGTTTTTCAATCTCTGCCAACTGTGGCCTCTTCACCCAGATTCACTCTGCCCCCGACTGGCACACAGGCACCTCCTAGTCTTTTGCTTGACATCCACAGGCTGGCGGGAACCAGAGTACTTCTTGAGACTCCCTGGCACCATAAGAGGACACCTCTGAGCTGTCACTGCAATATCTTGAAGATAGTAGCCTCACGTGAGTCTTCCGCAGTTGCAGCACTGGTCCCTACTACTACGTGAAGAAGCTGGCTACCCACAAGATGGTCTGTTCCATAACTTAGATACTTTAAAACCATCCCTGGCTGACCCTGCAGTGCAGTGGGTAAGCCCTGTGCATAGGGAGCTGAATTCCACGTGGCCAATGTTGGTTCAAATCTCTTAGGTTGACTGTGTGTGTGCACAAAATCCTGACTGGCTGGAAGAATGGAGGAAAATGATTGCAGTGCAACCATGCTCCTCTAGGGGATTCTCTTTGTCTCTCTTTATCTCTGTTGAACAAAAACCCTCTGGTCAGGAAAAAAAAAATTAATCACCCCTACCCAAAAGTAAGAATGCAGGGATACAGGGATAGGGTGGAAGATAGATAGGGTGGAAGATAGAAATCAATCATTTACAAGTCTACCCTACTTCTCTTGTGTCTTGTTTCTCATTGTCACAATGCCTTGAGCCAGAAGTGTATACAGCCTTTCTCTATAGGATATCTCCTTTACATTCCCTGGTACTTCAAGATGTATGCTGAGTGTTTAGGTCAAGTCCCAACAGCTGGAAATTAACAAGGACGAAAATAGCATTTCTCATTAAATAATTAAGGATATAGACCATATCGATCACATTCATAACAAATTTTTCCTAAGATCACCTTTTCATTTTGCTCATCATTGTTTTTTTAATAAATGTTTCTTTTTATATAGTAAAAAAAATATTGTGTTATTGGAAAAGTCATGATGCATTTTCGCATAGAAAAATATGCCATTACTTTCCCAAAGATCCAATAATTTTTTTCCTTTAGTACACTGTATGTTTGGTAAGTCCTTCATTTGAAGGTCAGAAAAATATTCATGTAAATGTTAAAGGCCAACATAGCGGCCAGCAGGTGGCATTGTGTTTAAAGTGTTGTACTCCCGCATGGTTGACCACGGTGAGGTCCCAGATCTGAAGGTTTGAAAATCACACCAGGTACACATGCATACACATCCAAAATCCCAAGAAGAGCCAGAGATGAGATTGTGGCATGTCCATCTGCTCTCAGAGATGATTTCTCACTTTCTCTCTCTCCAGCGATTACATGTATTCTATAGCAAAATTCTAAAAAATAAAAACAAATTTTTAAAACCAAAATTAATATCATTTAAATTTTTTATCTTTATATTAGTATTTCAGAGTATTTTTTTTTATTTGAATGCATGGTATAGACTAAAAACCAAACTTCATAGTTTTCTAAATAATCATCTAGTGTCTCAACTATTTGGTGAGTAGCCCATCCATTCTCCAGTAGAAATTGATATATTCCTTATCACAAACAGTATTATGACTGATAGGAATATCTATTTGTTTATTGATCTACTGACTTATTTTTAACAGTGTTGTATAGTTTTTTTTTTAAAGTCCTGTATCTTTATAACACTAGTTAATTTTTTTCTTTTTTCTTTTTCAAATGGATCTTGCATTAAAATCTAAACAAGTATTGCTAAGATTTCAATAGAATTACATTAAGCCAAACTATTTGGGAGGAATTCATTTCCTTGAAAATTATTTTGTCATCAAGTAATATTGTGTGGAGCTGGCCCATTTACAGCTGTTAAGTGCTGTACCTTGGAATTCAGATCACACATGACTGACCATGGTTTAAATCCTAACCCTTGTGGCAAAACATACCAGGCACGTGTTCATGTGTGCTCCTAATCCTGAAAAGACAGAGAAATAGAGGAAAAGGATCTCAGAGCCCTATTGAGTGGTTCTCTCTCTCTATCTCTTTCTCTCTGTCTCTCTCTCTCGTGAGCACATGTTAAAAACAAGAAAGAAAGATGATTTGTTTTTAATCTCTGCATGTAGTTCATAACTAAATTTTCTTCATGTGTGCCTTATACTTCACTTAATGGTGAAACCTAAATAATTCATCTTTTTGTCACCCTTTTATTATGACTTACTACCTGATTTTCACGGATTACAGCAGACATAAAGCTGTCACTATGTTTACATACTCTTTATTATCTACCTTTTTGAACTCACCTATTCAACAGTTTTCAGCCCTACTTTAACTTTAAAGTAGAGATTCATGTCATTTGCTCCTAATTATTTTCCTCCTCCTATCCAACAGGTAAACCTCTGATTTCTGATTTTTATTTCATCTTCATTTATTTCAGAATAACATTAATGATGGGGGTTAAAGCCAGAATTCTTATCTGGTCCTTCATTTTTATGGAAATATCTTTAATAATACATCATTAGAATCATAAGTACAAAAAATTTTTTGAGAGAGGTTTTTGGTATAGGGTGTGTGCACACAACAGAGAGACACAGATAGAAAGTGAGAAATCACCCTGTGGAGGGGGTTAGTGATGGCTATGCTGTAATCCATGCTTCTCTTGGGATTTTTGGACATTGCACACATATGTCTGGCATGAGTTTCAAGTCACTGGGTCTGGGACTCGAACCATGGTTGACCACATGGGAGTTCAGCACCTTAACCACTATGCCACCTGCTGCCCCCCCATAAGAACTTATTTCAAGTGAAGAGAAGACAACAAAGACTTCACAGACATTTTAAGATATGCAAGTGTCTATGTGAGCGCTTCATGCATGCGAACATACAACAGTTTAATCTAAGAATTATAAGTGCTTTGAAGAAAGTTGATATTATCCAGGTAGAGAAACTGTAGATCTACTGAAGATGGTTTGAGCAGATTGAAGTGAGAGTTACCAATTTCCTGTTGTTGCGCTAAGTTACCACAAGTTGTATGGCTTCAAATAGAATTTATTACCTCAGATTTTCAAAGCCAGAAATTCCAAATCGAGGTGCTGGCAGAGCCACTCTTCCTCTGGGAGCTGGTGGTAGTGCTTTGCCTCTTCAGCTTCTGAGGGCTGCCAGTATTTGACTTGTGGCTGCATCACTCCCAGCTCTGCCTTGCTGGTCATGCTTCATCACCTTGCCTTTTCCTATAAGGACCTTGTAATGACATTTAGAGCTTGACCAGATAATCCCTGATGACTGTCCCATCTCAAAATCCCTAATCACATCTATTACCCTATAAGGTAGTAGTCCCTCTTTTTTTTATATAAGGTAATAGTCATGCATTCTAGGGATGAAGATGTGAACATATCTTTGGGAGATCACCATTCAACCACTGCATGCAGAGAAGTGAGTTAGATGCAAATATCTGGTATGTCATTTTCCTAGTAGAGAAAAGAGTAGAACTCCTATGTTGTAGACAGTAGAGGCAGCTGTAACAAATTACCAAAGGCTGGATGGATGAAGCAAAAGAAATAGATTTTGTACAGTTTGGGGAGTGGAAAGTCTCAGATCAAGGTGCTAGCAAGATCAGTGTTATTCTGAGGCCTTTTCTCATGGCTTGTGGGCAGCAACCTTCTCAATGGATGCTCACATGATGTCTTCAAGGCAATCTCTCTCTTCCTTATTCTCTACATAAACCTACCACTCTTATTGGATTAGGACCCTGTTTAAGAGCCAATTTAATCTTTTATTTTCTCTTCAGAAAGATTTTTGCTATAGGGTGAGGGTGCTCACCAGAGATAAAGAAAGCAAGAAATCGCCCCCCAGGGAGGATGGCCATACCACAATCTCTTCTTCTCCTATAATGTTAGGCATGCGCATATACATCCAGTATGAGTTCCAAACCATCATATTCAGGACTTGAACTGTGCTTGATCCCTTGGGAGTCTGACACCTTAACTATTATGGGTTTTTTTTTTGGGGGGGAGGTCTCTATAGGGCATGTGTGCTCGCCATGCAGAGAGAGACAGAGAGACAAAAAGCAAGAAATAATCCCCCAAGGTAAGATGGCCACGCTTCAATCCCTTCTCCATTCTCCTCTCGGGATCTTGGGCATGGACACACACTCGGCCAGCATGAGTTTAAGCTGCCAGGTCCAGGACTCAAACTGTGGTTGACTACATGGGAGTCCAGTAACATAGCTATCACGCTACTATTAAGCTGGTCCCTACTTCACTTAATCTCAGTTATGCACTAGAGGCCTCATCTCAAAATACTGTCACATTCACATTGGGAATAGGGTTTCAAAATACAAATCTGGGGGAGACATACTTCCTGTAACTCAATTGTGATCTCTCCCCAGTAACTGTCACTGTATTATAAAGTTGTCAGGAACCAAAACTTAATTTTCTGATGATCTAATAAATAAAATAGCACATCCATTGTCCATAATGGTGAGATAATGCCATTTGAAGAATAATCCCCATATAAAATATTAAAGCTATCCATTTCTTTGCTAATCTAAAGTCAGTCAATTTTCTCAAGAGATCCAGAGAGCAGAAGTAAAATTACCTTATATAGTTTATGGTCCAAAAAGTATATCTACAACTTCAGAAATCAATGAAAACCTGGTCAAGATCTCTGAAACCAAAAACTGAGAAAGAAAAAACACTCTATGGACTGCAAAGTATTGGGTCATTGGAAAAGCCATGGTGCATTTTTACATAGAAAAATACTTCACGACTCTCCCAACAACCTAATAGTTGATTACCGTGAAACTTGCATAGAGGAAGGAGTCAGTAGGACAGTGACCCAGAAGTCCTTGCAGCTTCAACTCCATGCTCCTTGCTCCACACTGCTCCACAGCAAGTCAAGGTCTTTAAAAGGAATTTTAAAAGGGCTACACCTGGAAATGTACATTAAAAATGTGACTGTCCCCAGGCCCCCCAAGTTAATAGTTTTTTTCGTAGCAAAGGCTAGCTGCATCAGTGAAGGAAATAGGTTAATCATCTTAAGCAGCATCAATACGGTTGGAAAAATAGAGTCCCCAACATGGCATTCATTCTCACAAAATGGAGACAATCAGCTGCACTCACAAACCTCCAGCAATGTTCTGGGGTGCATATACTAATTGTAGGGGAAATATATAGACTATCTTTTAGGAAACCCCCAAGGACCAGAAGCCAATTCTGTTTGGAAGACCACTGAAGTGTGCATGAAGTATTCTCATGTGGGATTGGTTGACACTGGCTCCATTGTAAATAACTGAATAAACATTTCATAATATTGGTATTGGGCCTCTCCCACAGGATAGTAAGTAAGCACTGTACTTAAGGAGCTGGCTCCCACATGAGTAGTTGTGGCTCAATCCTGGCACTTGTGGCTTGAAAAACAGGCTGAGCATATGTTCATGCCTATGATCTTGATAGGATAGAGAAATGGAGGAAAAACAACTTTGGTGTGACCACATCTCATTGAGGGGGAGGGTGTGCTCTCTCCCTCTCTCACACACACACGCACACACAAACAAGTACACATGCCCTCTGACAATTAAAATTAAAAAAGTAAAAATGCAAATTGGTGTTTAAATAAAAATTTCAGTAGGAGGACCAGCAGATGGCGTAATGGCTATGTCACTGGACTTCCATGTAGTTGACCGCAGTTTGGGTTCTGGAACTGGTGGCTTAAACTCACGCCGGGTGTGTGTGTGTGTGTGCCCAAGATCCTGAGAGAAGGGATTGCGGTGTGGCCATCCCCCCCCGGGGGGGGGTGATTTCTCTCTTTCTGTCTGTCTCTCTCTCTCTGTCTTTCTGGAGAGCGTATGCGCCCTCTAGCAAATATAGCAAAAACTTCTCCAAAAAAAAAAAAATTCAGTAGGGATCTATTATTTGTGGTACAATTAGACTATCTATTTAATGTCCCTTTTACTTTATTTTGTTAAAATCTGCCTCCGGTTGAGTAATTCTTGAACCTGGCTTTGTTCTCGCATTCTCATTTGTTGCTGAGGACATAATTTGAGTATTATATTACAAATAGATTCCAAGTGTTCTGTTGTATTTTTCTGTCTTGTTTTAAACATATTTTTTGAAACACATTTTTTTTTAAGCTTATTTCCTCCATGAGCAAAAGCAACAGAAAGAGAAGCAGCAATTTCCTCCAACAGCACCTCAATGCCACGATCCACCCCTAGCCATCAGCCAGTCCTGGGTCAGAGGCTTATGTGTGCTTGGTGTACTCCGGAAGGCCTCTGTACTGAGCCTGAGGGTTTTACCATGTGGGAGTGTATCACAGAGTGTCATGTCTTACCACTGCACGGCCATCCAACACTTTTATTTTTCATGTTATTCCTTCTAGTCTTTTTTTTTTTTGGAGAGATTTTCACTATAGGGTGCGTGCGCTCGCCAGACAGACACAGAGAGACATTAGAGACAGAAAGCGAGAAATCTCCCCCCAGGGGGGATGGTCACGCTGCAATCCCTTCTCCTCCATTCTCCTCTCGGGATCTTGGGCACGCACGCACACGCGCCCGGCGTGAGTTTTAAGCCACCGGGTCCAGGACGTGAACCGCGGTCGACTACGTGGGAGTCCAGCGACATAGCCATTACGCTAACTGCTGGTTCCCTTCCTTCTAGTCTTTTTACAATCTGTTTTCAGTTATACAAATAATAAATAAACATATTCTCCTTGTATAAATTCAAAGTATTACAGATCAGATTAAAATCCTTTTTGATTCCCTATTCTTATTTTGGTTCTGATTCACTTTCCCCAAACTAACTCTTCTTCCCCTATGTGCCTTGATCTCATCCTGAGGTGAACTGAATATAACAATATTTAATTTTCTGAAGACGCTCTTTTCTCTGATTCATTTAGAGAATCAAGAGAGTGTGCACCTCTATTCATTGGGTATATTTAGCTAGCTCTCATGCATGATGTTAGAAACTTGTATGTAGACAGAAACCTATTCTTTAATAATGGATTCAAGAGTCTAATATCTCATGACATTAGTTTCTTTAGTTTCAAACTAAAGAAAATATTTATCATGATAAAAAAAAAAAAACTTACGAATTTTACGATTACCCTTGGTATTGGAACATAGACATCTTTCTCTTAGGTACTAAACTTGTAAGCAAAAACAAAAATAAAAAAGTAAAATTGTGATTGCCACGTGTTACCCAATTCCTCAGGGCAAATCGTTTTAAGAGCACTTTAAATCACATAAGCAAGGAAATGAAAGCTTGTCATACAAAGTCATTTAAGGCAAATGCCCACTCAAAGCGAGCACAGTAAACCCCGTAATAACTCTGCTAACTGCTACTTCCAAAGGAAGTTGCATTTATTGTGCTTAATTTACCTCAAATGCATTTAAGAATAAACTCCCTTGTGCTGAGTTTATGGATTGTAGACTGTAAATAGTCCTTGGAGAGCCTATTGCATGTCATTATAAGAGACACATATCATTTTAAATGGAACCTCCTGCATCTGTTTTAGCCTCTGATTACAAATGATGAATCTGACAATAATTCACACTTACCCCATAAAAAGGAAAGGTGGTGATTAAGGAGGATGTGTAATCTTTATTCAATGCAAAGTACATCTGCTGTGTTTTCTCTACCTGACTATCTGGAAGCAAAGTTTCTCCCGCCCACCATAAGGGGCAGGGGGCTCTTACTATGCCTTTCCTGTTAACTTCCCTTCTGAGCTTTCGCTCTTGGCTTTCCAAACTATATATATATATATATATATCTATATATATATATATAGATAGATATATATTTCTCATTTTAAACCAGATAAATAAACTATCTAAGATAAAGAGATCAGCATTAATGTGGTTTCAAAATATAGCTCCCCACCCAGTCCCAAGGGTGCAGGCTGCTAAGACCAAGACAACAGGGGAGACCCAGTTTTGATTCCAGTCCAGTCTGAAGGTGGGGTGCAGTGGCATGCACCTATAATGCCAGTGAACCAGAGAGGCTGAGACGAGAGAATTGCAAGCTCAGGGCTGACCCGGGCAACATAGAGACCCTATCTAAAAAGAAGCCCAGCCTATAGTACCAATTGGGAGACTGAAGGGGGATGACTGTGACATGGTGAGATCTTATATTAATAAAAATAAAACAAGGGCCAACAGGTGGCATGGTGGTCAAGGTCAAGGTACTGGACTCCCACATGGTTGACCATGGTTCAAGTCCTGGACCCAGTGGCTTAAAACACATGCTGAGCACATGTGCATGCATGCCCAAGATCTTGAGAAGAGAATGGAGGAGCAGGGATTGTGGCAAGACTATCCACTTTGGGGAGTGATTTCATGCTTTCTATCTCTCCAGTGAGTAGATGTGATCTATCACAAAAATCTCTCAAAAATAAACAAATAAACAAAACAAGCCAGCTCCTGTCATAACCCATATATTGGGTATAAGAGATATTTCAACCTTTTGAGAAGTTAGATCTATTTCAATATGCTACCACTGTCAAATATGCTTTCTTCCTCATCCAGAGTTTACATTTACATCAGTTCCAATAACAGTAGTAAGGTGCAACCTTTGCTCTGTCATCTGGAGAGTTCAAAAAGAATACCAATGCCTGGGTCCCAACCTGAGTTCTGATGTAATTATTCTAGGATATGGTCTGAATAGCATATCTTTTATTAGAGAGTGAGAGGCAGGGAATCAAGGGGGGGAAAAGGCAAAATATTTAAGAGATACAGAGATGGAAAATTATCTGTTGATGATAACTACAAAAATAAATAAATTAGCCAACATTGTAAACTACTGTATGGCTACTAACAGATGGTGGTTACATCACTGGACTACCATGTAGTCAACTCTGCTTCAAGTCCAGACCCGGAGACTTAAAATTTACACCAGGTGCATGTGTGTGTGTGCTTAAGATCATGAGAGGAGAAAGGAGGAGAAAGGATTATGGCATGGCCATCCCCCCTGGGGGGTGATTTCTCACCTTCTGTCTCTCTTTCTCTCCAGTGAGTGCATACATCCTATAGTAAAAAAATCTTTCTCAAAAATAAAGGCAGGGGGAGGAAATTACTGCATGGATAGCAACTCCCTGCCTGACTTCGCTTGTGCTGCTCATCTGAGAGGTTTCAGAATTTTAATCACTCAACACACGTGTTACATCCTACCTTCAGCCCACTATTCTCCTTTCCCTTTTTTTCTTCATACTCATCTGCACTTTCTCAGTTGTAGGTCTTGTGACATCAGATATTCCCCTTTACCTGCTGACAGTCTACACTAGACGTCATCCCCCAAATAACAGACACAGGGCAGTCTTATGGATGGTATAAGCATTTATTATTGACAAACGATCTGGCAGAACTGAACTGCAATAGAAGGACAGGATGCTGGTCTCAACTTTAGCTAGGGTTTTGTCTTTCAAAAGACTTAATACCACAAATTCTAGATAAATACAGCCAGAAATAAGACTAAGGAGAAAGCGCATAAAACTATTTTGCAAGAAACTCAGTTGGCTGCCAAAGAAATCAAAGCAAGTAAAGAATGCTGACTCACTGATAAATTGACTTAACAAACAAACCTACCATTCGGTTCACTGAGTCTTCTGAAAAACACCTTTCTTATGAATCATCTCTTTGTGCCTTGATAAGACTGTTAGAGTCCAATGATACAAAATATGTGCTCATATGTTATTCCTGTCATTTATTCTTTGATCAATATTTATTGTTTTTTTGTATATTTAATGTGGCACATATTTTATAAGTAGGCCCAGAACAGTAATATAGCCTGTTCTTGGAACTTAGTAATATAGCTTGTTCTTGGGCCTATTTCTAGATAGTTACAGGACACTCATAAATAAGGTATTCCACAGGGGCTCAAAACTGTATCAGGAAATTTGTGTGTGTGTGTGTGTGTGTGTGTGTGTGTATGCATGCACACATGTCCTTGTGCATGTCTGGCAAGTCTAGCATGGATTCTAAAATTAGATGAAAGATATCTAACAGAAGAATTTGTAAAACAGAGTATGTTGGGAGTAGGAATAGATACATGGAGAGTTTTATTTTTTTGTTGTTTTTTTGTTTTTTCTTAAGAGATTTTTTTCTATAGGGTATGTGCACTCACCAGAGAGAGAGAGAGAGAGAAAGGGAGACATTATCCTCAGGGGGGATGGCCATGCTACAGGCCTTTCTCCTCCATTCTCCTCCTGGGATTTTGGGCATGCATAGACATGTGCTTGGCATGAGTTTTAAGCCTCCAGGGCCAGGGTTTGAACAGCAGTCAACCATATGGGAATCCAGCACCTTACGCACTATGACTCCTGCTGGCTCCATGAGGAGAGGTTTTTTTTAAAAAAAGAAAATGTGACGTTGTATTCTGCTATGTTCATAGACTTGGGGGATTTTTTGTAAATTTTTTTTGAGTTTTTTTGTTACAGGGCATCTGTGCTCGCCAGAAAGACAGAGAGAGACAGAGAGACAAAAAGCAAAAAATCATCCTCCAAGAGGAATGGCCATGCAGCAATCCCTTCTCCTCCATTCTTCTCTTGGGATCTTGAGCACCCACACACACATGCCCAGCATGAGTTTAAGCCACTGGGTCAGGAACTTGAACTACGGTCAACTACATGGGAGTCCAATTATATAGCCATTAGACCATCTGCTGGTCCAGTGTAAATTTGTGCTTTAGTAAGTTCAACAAAATCTTCATGTCATTGATAGACGATAAGTACTAAAAGGCCAGTTACAATGCATGATAAATTGTATTTATTCACTTAATAGAATAGACATATGATAGGATATGAAACAGGGATAGAGTACTTCATGTCAGGTTTTATACCACTATCATGTAAGAACACGTGACACAGCCCCAGAAAACTATTGGTTTATGTTTTATAAGGACCTCATTTGTCACATTGTGTCCAGTTTCTCATTTCTCAATATCTATAGTAACGTATTTTTTTTTCTCAGTCTCAATTAGATAGGTCTCAGGCCAGTAGGTGGCATGGTGTTGAAGGTGGCTGGACTCCCACATGGCCAACTGCCGTTCGAGTCCTGGACTTGGCTTACAAATCACTCTGGGTGCATGTCCAAAATCCTAGGAGGAGAATGGGAGAGAAAGGATTGCGTGACATGGTTATCTCCTCTGGGAATGGGGGAAGTAATCTCATCCTCCCTCTATCCGTTTTACCCTGTCTCTCTCCAGGAAAGAGAGAGTGCACACACACACACACACACACACACACACACACACACACCCTAAGGCAAACTTTTTAAAAAGAAAAGATGGGTCTCCTCATTACCTACATACATCTATATATTTATTTTCCCTTCTGAAAAGTGACTCGCTTAGCCAATGATGTCTGCCTCTTTGCATTTTCTGGAAGACCATTTACAACCTAATTTGGGGCTGACTTACTGCAATTATATAGGGTCACAATCCATTCTGGAGACTGCCCTCACTCTTGGCTTTGTGTTATTTTTCCTCTTTTTTTTTCCTGTAATGATTCCCACATCTGTCATTCCTTCTTATTCCTATTTTTTGTTTGTTTGTTTGTAGTATATATACACACATACATATATGTGTGTGTATGTGTGCACACACACACACACACACACACACACACACACCCTAAGGCAAACTTTTTAAAAAGAAAAGATGGGTCTCCTCATTACCTACATACATCTATATATTTATTTTCCCTTCTGAAAAGTGACTCGCTTAGCCAATGATGTCTGCCTCTTTGCATTTTCTGGAAGACCATTTACAACCTAATTTGGGGCTGACTTACTGCAATTATATAGGGTCACAATCCATTCTGGAGACTGCCCTCACTCTTGGCTTTGTGTTATTTTTCCTCTTTTTTTTTCCTGTAATGATTCCCACATCTGTCATTCTGTATATTATACATTTTTTGTTTGTTTGTTTGTAGTATATATACACACATACATATATGTGTGTGTATGTGTGTGTGTGTGTGTATTAGGCACTTTTATAATTTTCCTTAAATATCCTCTGGAAACAAGATCAGGAAAATATACATACACATTTACATAGATATCTGTTATTGCTAACTACAAGTCTGGGCTTATTCTCTAAAGTAGCAGTCCTCAGTTTTTTGGCACCAGGGACTGGTTTTATGCAAGACAATTTTTTCATGGACTGGGTATGTCAACTTATTTGCCACCAGATGCAGCTTAATTAACATCTGCCATCCATTAAATTTTTTATATGAATCCGCAAGCAACCACTTTATTATAGTTTCTGTGTAGCCAAACCTCTCTGCTAATACTGATCAGTATTTGCAGTCACTCCTCAGAGTTAGCATCACTGCCTCAGCTCTACCTCAGATCATCAGGGATCAGATTCTCATAAGGAGTGCACAACCTAGATCCCTCACATGGGCAGCTCACAATAGGGTTCATGCTCCTGTGAGAATCTACTATTGCCGCTGATCTGACAGGAGGCTGATCAGACCCAAGTGGCAATGAGAACAATGGGGAGTGGCTGTAACTACAGATGAACCTTCACTTGCTCTCCCACCATTCACTTCCTGCTCTGTAGTAGCCTGGTTCATAACAGGTCACGGAACACTACCAGTCCCTGGCCAAGGAGTTGGGAACTCCTGGTGTAAGGCATGGGGACAATATAAGCTTTTTTGGGGGGATGGAAGCTGACATGGCCAGATTTTCACTACAGAATGAGTGCTCTGGCAGCATAGAAAGAATACATATAAGGCAGTGGAGTTAGTAATGTGAATCAAAATATGATTCATATTCCTTTATTGGCAACCCTGTGGGGACTGTTAAGGATATATCTCTGGGACTTACTTCTATTAGTTACTGTAGACTGTGTGCCACTAGGGTTGGTGAAGGATTGCAAGATGGCTGGGTGAAAACCTGCTCTAAAAACTATTGACTTGATAGCTTTTGGGGAAATAATACCTCAAAACCAAAGGTTATTACTAACTCCCTGAAAACATGGAATGAGACCCTCACTTCCAGGTTGGCTGCACTAGCAGAGAATCCACCAGCACTATCAGCTGGGCTTACTACAAGGCCAACGTGGCCAAGGTAGGCTTGGTGGATGACTGTGAGAAGCAGTTTAATGCCCTGAAGATTCCTGTGCCTGAGGATAAATACACTGTCCAGGTGGACGCTGAAGAAAAGGAAGACATGAAAAGTTATGCTGAGTGTGTGTCACTCTCAGAGGCCAGTACTGAAGAATAACATAAACAGAGATAAAGGGCATAATTCCATTTGATCAGATGACCATTGAGGACTTAAATGAAATCTTTCCAGAAACTACATTAGACAAAAAGACCCCTATTGGGCTCACCAGCCAATTGAGAATTTATAAAATGTTTGTGTCTGGAAGGAAGCTCTGGCCCTTGTCTTACAAACTCTGAGCATTAAAAATAAAAGCAATGACATAAAAAAAAATACATCTCTGGATAAGATCCAAGAATCTGTTCTTCAAAGGACATTTTGTTTACACTTTCATTTGAGAACCACTGGAAAATTCCAAGAGATCCACTAGGAGACCCGTTCACTAAGCCTAGAAGACAAGTCTGTCTTTAGACAGTGGCAACAGAAGTCAGAACATCAGATTTGAGATTCTGAGTTCTAAGCTAATTCTTTTACTGAATTCTTAGCCTTGTCTCTCTTGAAGAAAATACCTAAGTCTGTTGAATTTCTTGAACTACTATGGCTGTGTATAATGGCATTTCTAAGTAACAAAAGTGATATCCAAAACAGTTCAGCCCAGCTGTTATTCAGTTTCTTCTTCTCTTCACTAGAGTCTAACAGTTGTCAGGTGGGGCCTTGATTCTGGAAGCTTCTCAGCTACAAGAGGCTCAGAGAAGCTGCTGAGATGTGAGACAGCTTTTCTGAATGACTGTTGAACTCAGAAGATTTTAGTTTCTACAAGAAACAATTTACTATTGTCAGCATTGAACTCAAGCAAGTCTTACTCCTGCCGCTAGAGGGACTGCCTCTGGCAGTGGGTGAGTGACTTGTTTGCTATCAGACAGATTCTGGGGGAGATGAAGGTGGGATTCAAAAAGGACCTGCCAATTTTAATCTTAAGCAATCTTTCTAGAGTAATGACTCAGATGCTTGTTCTTCAAAACCAGTAAGAAAGTTGAGAGATCACTATCACTTCTGTCAAGTCCTCAAAGAGGTCCCTGAAGGGGATGAGTGACGGGTATTAGTAATGATATTTGCTTTCTTCTCCAGCTATTCTTTCACAAGAAAACATGTCCAAAGTCTGCAATTACAGATAAAGCAAGTTTCTGACATCCTTATCATTTCCCTTTTATTTATTTCCTACATGTATTGCCTACTCATCTGGATTTATGATAAAATAAGTTTCAGACTCATACGTCTATAGATTGAAAAAAATGCCTACATGATATAAAAGATATGATTTCTTCCTTTCTTTTTTTTTTTTCTTTTTTGGAGAGGTTTTTGCTATAGGGCGCATGTGCTCGCCAGAAAGACAGAGAGAGACAGAGAGACAGAAAGTGAGAAATCACCGCCCCAGGGGTGTATGGCCATGCCACAATCCCTTCTCCTCCATTCTCCTCTCAGGATCTTGGGCACGCATGCTCATGTGCCCGGCGTGAGTTTAAGCCACTGGGCCCGGGACTTGAACCGTGGTCGACTACATGGGAGTCCAGCAACATAACCATTATGCCAACTGCTGGTTCAGATTTCTTCCTCTATCTTAAAAATCTTTAAATCTGTGATAGGGGTGAAGGAGGGATGAAGAGATAGAGTTCAGAGGATGTTTAGGCAGCAAAAATATTCTGTATGATATTATAATGTTAGATATATGTCATAAAAATTTGCTCACACCCGTAGAATGTACACCAAGAATGACCCTAATGTAAATTACAGACTCTGGGTATACACTTGGAGATCATTCGACCCCCAAAGGTTCATGTGCTAGAAGCTTGATCCCCAATGTAATGATGTTGAGAACAGGTGGAGCCTAGTGGGCAGTGTTTGGATCAGGAGGTACCGCCCTCTTAAATAGCGTAATGCCATCTCCCAGAGATGGTGAGTTATGCCCTTGTGGGAATAAATTAGTCATCCCTGCCTCCAGGTGGCACTCTCTCTTTGCATGGCTTGCTGACATTCCT